>NC_058117.1:26826693-27126693 GCF_914725855.1 Thunnus albacares
GCCACAAGGGAGCACTAGTCTGATACTGTCCGTCATTCACTTTCCACTTCCAGTCTCTGTGAATCTGATAATGTGTGAAGATGTGCATGTGGACTAAGAGTTTAATTATGTGTGTAAGAACGAGAGAACGTGCATCTACATGTGTGACAGTATGAGAATATATCTGCATGTACAGTATGTTCGCATATGGGGAAAAAGAGAGACAGAGTGTGTGTGTGTCTGTGTGTGTGTGTGTGTGTGTGTGTGTGTGGTAAGGGAGGTTAATGTGGTCTTGTTAGCCCACAGCAGGGGGTCATCTTGGTTTAAAGGGAGGGGGCTGTTTGTCTTAACGCCGGTGCCAATGTTTCACTCGGTGCATGCTGGGCTGATGATTACTGCGACGCACCACCAGGCCAAACAAACAGGACAGTATGTGTGTGTGTGTTTAAACAGTTTCAGAGCTCAGCCCAAAGAAAATAAGCTAACATGTGCAGATACGGCAATTTGATAGCACTAATTAAAGTGATTCACACTTCTTATTGGATTCATCAGCTTCAAATGGAGCAGGGACAGTTTGGCAGACATGCAGCAATCCACAGGTTTTTATCTGAACCAATTAGCCCTGAGCTCCGGTGTTTGTTAAAGGACGCTTGGCTCAGTTTGGGGTCTCAAATGAAGGTTGTGAGGGTGCTGGGTAAACTGGTAGTGACAAAAATGCTCTCAAAATTGAATTTAAGATACTTTACTGTAACTTTTTAGCACTCACTGTATCCCTGTATTTGACAAAAAAACACTCATCTTGCTGAAAAGTAGGACAAAACGATCAAAAACAATATATCATATTGGTATGATGTGACTACTAATGTGTGATGTGAAGGTGCCCTTTGTCAGAACAGACATACTGACATCACATGTTCTTCCTTAGTTCGAGAACATAAAAATACATGGCTAGGTTTCTCAGAGTTTGTCTCAGAGGGCTCCATGTTCTGTACAACATACCCAACAACCTTCAGTTCTGATAAGTAAACACTTGATACAAAACATGCCACTCATTCCTCAACTGCTTTTAGTACACTTCAGCTAATTAGAGTCTTTGCCCAGGGGTGCTTTTGGCAGTGATGGGTGCTGTTGGTTTCAGAGACTGAACCAGCGATGTAGAACTACTTAGTAACATATTAAACCCCCCCCGACCACACAATCACCTACAGCTGAAGCCAATGTGTTTACTTCTCCATCAAGTCGTTCTAGTTCTTTCATAGATGCCTAGATAGCGCAGGGTTCGACTGATAGTTCAGAGTAGGATTAAACCTTTTTATTGTCATAACATCAGTGTAAGGTATATTTTAGGTTTTAACTGTATTTATCTATATTTTTCTACCACCTACATCTACAGTATGTTTGTCTCCCAGACATTTGACTTTTACTTTTCAGAGAATTTGAATTCTTTCAGGTTAAATGTTACTTAAAAGCTAACAAAAAATGGATTGCTGGCAGACCTTTATATGCTAGTGTGCACGCACCAAAATAAAGGGTTTATTCCTAAAAGCTATATACTCAGTTTAGAAAAAATGTTGTCCAATGTTTACTGCTCGACATATAAAGAACACACACATTTATACAATTTGTAAAAGGTTAGTATTTTTTTAAGATGAAGCTGCAGTAGGTAACTTTGCATTTTCATGGTTCCAAATGGCAGCGATGGAGTTATTGTAAATTTACTGCAAGACTTACGACTTCCTGAACACAATCATGGTAGATTTCATGCTGTTTAACATACCCTACCCTAAGAGAATTTAAGAAAACAGACTGAATTTGCAGCATTTCCTCTTTGGAGTTCAGATGCGTCATAACCCCACTTTGTTATTTTGGTAAATGTTTTCATAAATGCTTTGCAGCTTTGATGGTTTCAGATAGCTGACAACCTCAGCAATATTCAGTATTTAGTTTTACTTTGACACCAGCAATCATTTTGTCAGAACAGGTGGAAAATTTTTCTCCCGGTGGAACGAGACTCCTCTGACATTCCCATGTACAGCGAAGGGACTTTCTTGGGACTGATCCAGATGCCTCACGCTGGGCCAGCCGTCTCCAGCCGAGCTGTGAACCGCAGGTGAAAGTCGTAGGAAAACAGGTGCCTCCTTCTCCCACAAGGGCGAACAGAATAGCAGGCTGAGCATCGGTTACACCAATCGCTGTCTATCAGAGTGGAACCCGTATTGATTAACAAGGCTGATAGACTCGGCGGCCCCAGCCACCAACTGTCGACTACGCCTCCCGCCTTCTGTGTGCAACAGTGATAGTGGGTTTAGGGTTACGCGTTGGCCCCCTGCATACCAAATTTAAAAGGGTGGAAATGGAATTACTGCATCTGTTTAGAAGTCAATTTCTGCATTCTCCGGGCTGCCCACCCTACCACTCCTCTATCTAACCTCCCTCCTTGCCTCTCTCTTGCTCCCCCCCAGATCTTTCCCCCCGATTCTCCCAGGGCTCTCAAAGTTCATGATGCAAAAGAAAAAGGCGAGGGAGGGGGGGAGGTGGGGGTTCTCACAGAACTACTGAGGCGTGCTGTGAAACTCTGAAATGTTTGTCTTTGCAATCTTCTCCTGGGAAGTTTTGCCTTGTGATACTCTCAAATTTTACTATCCTTCCTATGAGATAAGGTACTGAATCAGTGTCGATTACTGTATTAATTAATGTTGATTTGTGTCATTGTTGGGGCACAAAACCCCAAATATTTTCACTCTAAAAACTCAGCTCAGCACTTTATTCAAATTTTCACTTACAAACAAACAAACAAACAAACAGTAAATGGTAAAATACACAGTAAAATAGCAAACTTGATTGATCTGATACTTATTGTTCTTTGGTCACAATAAAAAGTGTTTGAGTTAGTGCGGTTGTGTCTTTGCAAACTTTTTAAAAGATGAAATAAAATTGAATCAAAAAATGGAGAACTGCCAGCCAGTCAGAACATTAAGTAAGTGAGTAAAAATTTATTTACGTGGGTGTTTTCAAAGGAGAAGTTACAAACTGCTTCAATCCTTCGGTCCCAAACCAACATTGTGTACCCTTTATGCATTCAGTTCTTAAAAGTGGGTCACAAATTTATAGTTTGATTTATAAAAAAGGCTTGGTAAGTTCCTAAAACAGCTGTGCAATACAATTGTTTGCAAGCGTTACTTATAGAGGAATAAATAGTACATTTGTTGGAGGTCTGGAGGATGTGAATGTTTGTTAAAATAATACAAAATATCAATACAAGGTGTTTTAAAGCATCACTTTATTCATTCATGAGTTATCCATGAAAAATGAATAAACTCATGATTTTTGTTGGAAAAAGGTCTCTCAAGACTTTTTATTGTCAGTTTTTACAATAGGTGGTTCTTGTATTCAGATTCTCTGACAGGAAAAATAACACATAAAGTATTTTAATCTTTTTTTTTTTTTTATTGCTAATGATTTATGAGTACACTTAAAATAAAAATCCACCATTACATTTTTTTTTTGTGTGTTTGGAACAGAATTGGGCAGCTCTACAGCAGCAGGACTGTGTATGTGGGATTGAAATGAAATAGCCAAGATCATGGTAATGAAGGAACATGTCACGAAGTGCAGTGAGGCTCATTAATATGTTTTATAGTTTTAGGACAAAAATACTCTACATCAGGCTTTGGCTACACAGCTAATATTCATTGTTGGTTTTGGTCTTTTCGTGAGATTTGTTGGCACTCGGAGTAATATAGACTATTCCAAGAATGATCATTTAGGCTCAAAATATCAAACAAACACGGGAACAATAAAAATGGAACGAAATCAGAAATAACAGAAGACGAGTGACTTTCTACAAGTTAACGGAGGGATTTGAAGCCTGATGGAGATGATCTCACTCCATTCAGCTTTTTGCCTTAATTTTGTTCCTCTTCAAAATAAGATGTGAACCAGTTAGCGAGCCAAAGAAAGAAATTAAGCCCTCAAGATTTTCAGCAACTATTTCCAAACACAGACATATGCCTGAATACAT
This sequence comes from Thunnus albacares, assembly GCF_914725855.1. Classification (NCBI taxonomy): domain Eukaryota; kingdom Metazoa; phylum Chordata; class Actinopteri; order Scombriformes; family Scombridae; genus Thunnus; species Thunnus albacares. The sequence goes on from NC_058117.1 coordinate 26,830,694, forward strand.
TATAATTATATATGAATCTACAGATTACATAACAGAACAAATGACATCGCTTGAGACACAATCAGCTTCTCTCAATACAGTAAAACAAGTCTTGATTTTGCCAGCATCTCACTCTGCTGTCACCAACAACCAACCTGACCCAGTTTCATTGAACCCTGCAACTCCTCTGGAATATCTTTCTGAAACTGGCAATTAAATAAACATTTAAATAAAATGTTGCCTCGGCCCCCGGGGTAATTTAGTTGATTTAAAACTTTATGCATATCGGAGAAGAGGCCTGAGTGTAATTAGATCTGATGTATTGCTTCCAGATAAGATGTGGAGGCCCCCCTGACTTCTGAAGATGTTTACTTTTCTTAAGTTTGGACGCAGTCTTTTAGACGCCACCCTTGATCTCGGAGGGAATGTTGCTGTCACTGAGTTCTCAGTGGCCAGATAAATAATCAGTGTATAAATAAATGAATGAAGAGTTTCAGAAATATCTATGCATCCATGTGGGCAAAATATGCAATGATTCCATAGCATAGATGATGCAGACTTTGGATGTGTCATATGATCTGCTAGAAACTCACTTAACACATCATGTTGCTGTACGTAGTAATTAATACTTTTCTTGGAGACCTGTTTTTTTGTGCGTGTTTTCAAACTGCTGACACTTCCTTGAGACTTAATTTTCGGACCACGAGCAAGAGACACTGAAGGCAACTCGAGTTTACTTTGATGTCAGCAGTCAGTTTTACTTGTTTTTTTGTTGTTGTTGTTTTTTTTTTATTTTAACTTTTGAGTGTCTCATTATAGAGTGGAAGTCTTTCCTTTCATGGCAATGACCAGAGGAAACTCAAATTCCCAGTCAAGTGTGTCCATTTTGCCGCCTCTGGTCAGTGATGGATGGAGGATTCCTCCCTTCCTTCCTTCCACAGGTTAGATTCCTCCTGAGTTAGCTTTGTGTTTACTTAAAGAACAACTACTAATCAGCCTGAGGTGGGATGTGAGGTTTAAGGCAGTCACCCTTAACACCACACACACACACACACACAGACTCATGCACATACCCAAGTGCCATTGAAAAAAACACCCTGACACAACTTGAACATTAATATAACACACACTCCCCTGACAGTGTCCCTCTGTTGACAGAATGTGTGTGTATTGTATTGGCTCACCTTCCTTCCGCTCATTAACCAGAACAAATAGTGACACACAACCCTCCCATCCAATCAGTCTACTGCAGGGCAGATCATGACAGCCAGGACTATTAACCAACTTCCTAAAGCTACACACACACACACACACACACACACACACAGTCACTAGATAAGCACAAAGAGGTCTAAAATATGAAGTAGGCTTACATGTACTACAGATACCCCGGACTTTAACATTCAGTTGTACAAACATTTGTTAAAGGAGGAGCTTATCTGTTTGACCACAGTCATTAGACATTAGAAAAAGGATTTTATTGGCTGACGTCCAATGAAAATGTAGGAAATAATACAGGAAGAAGATAATAGTATAAAGCCTAATACAGCTAAATGATTCAGTTAGTTTGAATGGTTACTCACTTCTTATCAGTTAACTTGACCAAAACTATGACAATAAGACATACAATGGATTGAAATTGACTAGAATAAACAACTGATGACTGATTACAGTTTTTTTTGTTATATAATTGCTAACAAGCATTACTCAGTACTGAGTTCACTTTTTCACGACTCTTCACACGGTCCGCACAATAGATGTGGATTAAACTGTGGATGACTTTTTATTGCTTTGGCACAACATGCATTCAAAGACCACATCTTTCAAAATGAATGAACTGTTTTGCCACTCATCCACTGCCAAACCTCTGTGTATTTACAGTCCATTTTGCACATGCTTACATACTACCGTCCAAACTGTTAAATGTACGTTCAAAACCAAAACATAACACAACACACTGTGAATTAGACTGCTGCATTCTGCTTTATCTAAATCTAAAAAGAAATAGAAAAATAAAAATACATTAACTCCTCATTGGGTCATACAACACTGAGTGCCTCATTTCAACTCATTGACTTGCAACAGGTGAGGAAAGAGGGCAGGTGAGGTTGAATCCAGAACATTTTTTTTATTCTCCTTTCCTCAACCTCACAGAGGAGTTATTTTTCTTCATGCAGGTGGAAAGTTTATAACCACCAGCCACATGATCAGATGTCCCTCTTGGACATAATGAATGCTGGATGTCTGGACATATCTGCAGAAGATTGCAGGGGGTGGATCAGCCATGCAAAATGATTCTTGCCCAGGTGTATTACAAGAAAACATGGTGTGATGTGGATGAGAAGGGTTGAATAGCAATGTTGCACCTCTATATGTGTAGCTCACCTATACATATACTGTATTTATAGTGAATATGTATAGTTTTATACTGCATTACTGATATTACTTTAGCTTCATTTTGTGCACTTAGAATTACTGCAAAAAACGGAGGCATATTGCATCACGTCTTTGTTTTTGTTATAATAAGAGCTTGGTTTATTCTAAGACAATATTCTAAAACAAAGAACAATAGTGATACATATCGTAATGCTTCATGTTTGTTTTTTCAGGTCATTGCGTAATGAACGACTAAGTTTTCTTGTTAGGAAAAAAATGTTGTCAGTGTTCTGCTACAAGAGTTGATCCTGTGATATGGGTGAAGTGTTTTAGTTGCGTTAGTGCACTTTGGATGTGAATGCAATTAAATGTTGTGCTGAGCTGAATGCCAGTGAAGAGAGAACTGTGTTTTGAAACAGTTTTGAAAAAGTAAACTCATTATAGAGACATGTGTGTTTGCAAATGTAAAAAAAAAAAAATAAAATAAAAAAGTTATAATGTAAATGTTTTTTTCAGTTTTTCAGGGAGTGAAACCAGCTGCCACACTCTGGCCATTTGTCTCAGTTTGTCTCCTACACCCTCTGTAATCCCTTCATACTGTAGTTTAAATTTGGAGGGTGGTAACCCCGCATTGAGAGTGTTAAGGCGAGCCCTACTAAATTGCCACTTGTTCTCCTGGGGTCTTTAAGACCCTAGAGCGACAGGAGGTCTGTTCTTAAACCGCTACCACTGGAAACAGCAGTGGCATGTTTATAATTACGCCCTTTCTTCGGCAGCGATGACGTCTTCTCCATGGTAAACACGCTCGTTCGGCCCGGCTCTGTTCCTGCACAGACCTGAGGATTCATTAAGAGCTGTGACGACAGCCTTGGAGCTCGCTTAACTCTGAGTCGCTGGCTGTGTTTTATGACCAGCTTTCACCTCAGAGGGAGCTTGTCAACGAGGCTGTTCTGAGGGAAGAAACAGCGAGGTGGGAAATGTAGCCATGTTGAAAGCCATTAGTGTTCGGGCTTCAGGAGTAAACTGTTGCAAACGGAGGTGACTGACGGCTTTGCCATGTGTGTCGGAGGAAATTTTAAACAAATTAACTCTGTTCTTGATTGAGAAGTAGAAGTTGCTTTAGAACCATTTAAAGCTCTTTTTGAATTTTACATTTTATTTCTATTTTACATTGAAATCTACATCAGAACACTGTCACCACCAGACTTCTCTGGTCTATTTTTCAGGTGGGTGATTTACATTTTTTTTTTGATTGCTAACATGCATTGGTCAAAACTGAAGTAACGTTGTCAAAACTCTTCACACAGTTAGTGAAACAGAAGTCTATGTGGACCAAACTGTGAATCATTTTTGCATTCAATGACCACATTTCCAAAATCTATGAACGCTTTTCTCATCCACACTCCACCACCTGCAAAACACTGCACTATATTTGCAGCACATTTTTCAAAAGCTAAAACACTTTTCAAAACTGTTAAAAACGCACCTTTTGTGCATTTCTGCAGTAACAACATTGAAATATATAGAAGATCTTAGCAGAAAAATGACAAAAACTAACGACATTCCCATCAGCCTCAGCTGTACTTTCTGTTTAGTGCTAATTAGCAAATGTTAGCGTTGTCAATGTGAGCATGGTATCATAGGCTACTGGTGTTAGTATGCCTGATTTTTACACCATGTCATGCAAAACTTGTGTTTCCTATAGCAAACAGATGATTCTTACTCTGTTGTATAGTGAACAAGGTCGTCTTGTGATGTGTACAGCTCAATGGATGCCAGTTTTCCCAGTTTATCATTCAAACTAATCACTGACACATCTGCAGATTTTATTTTTAAAGTAAAAACTGAAAATAATGATCTTTTTGACTGTGAGAAAACCCAGTTTAGCATTTTATAACATTGTATAATCAGTATGTCTATGCTACCTTTGCTAATCATTTGGTCTCTAGCCAGTGTGTTGGTTGCTAGCTAGTAACATGGCTATAATTTCCACAGATGATATCACAACAGCTGATGACATAATGAGTCAGTCATGTAAATAAAGTAACAAACAAACAAACAAATTTGTCATCGAGACAAATGGCGCACTACACAGCCCTGGATTCGAGCAGTGTCTTAAATACACTAACTGATGTTAATCTGAACACTTCATTCTTAAATTTACACCGGATGCCTTGAAAACATGTCATCCACTTTATCAGACGGAGTCTTAAAAATGTGGTGAGATCAACTTCCCTGAAGTAGTGAGGCTGTGAGTGTAAATGTTTTTTTTTTAAAAAAAAGAGATAAGTAGCCTAGCATCTTTGTGGTGCCTGGGCCTTGCCCTCTCCTTCTCAGGGAATTGGGGAATTGGCAAGTTTCCCTCCTCTTAGTGGAGCTGGCCTTGTCTTTTTTTTTTTTTTTTTTTCCTCTTTATACAGCTGGTAAACCTGGTGGCCCCTTTTCACCGCTGTCCTTCTACCTCAGAATAGTTGGAGCAGTGAAGCTGGAAAAGCCATTTAGGACGGATATCAGATGATGTGTAACTTGGGCTTAAAATAACATGTACGCAGCGTGTGAGTCTGAAGGCCTAGCTTATTTCCTGAAGGTTTTAAGTGGCCTCGTTTTACTCATTTGGTAAAAATCTGAGTAACATACACATTTGTATAGACAGGTTAATAAACACTCACACGCATACACCCACAGTCGGGAAAGACGCACACTCAGAAGGACATCCCACACACACATACGCACATCTGCACGGAGGGTAAACAGTCAGACACACATGCACACTAACTGCTCCTTGCTAATATTTACCCATATTAGCCTCTTAAGTAACAGCTTTCCCCTACGTTTACATAGACCGCATGTGTGTGTGTGTGTGTGTTCAGATACCAGTGCAAGCAAATGCTTTATGACAATTTAAAGGTTAATATGAGTAATTTGGTCTCATAGATCATGTGTGTCTACAAAGTCATAAAATATGAAAATACTTGAATCGATCTAATGCACACCCGTGACAACATTTGAAGCTTTAAGTCTTTGTGATTTGTGTCTGTAACAGTGCAGCCAATCTGGATTTTGGGAATTTCTCCCATTCCTCTCTCAAAATGTGGACAAAGCGGAGGGTGTTGGCTGCTTTCTGAAAGCAGTGTACATACATGTATTTGTACCTGGAGGATCGACACATTCCACAGGAAGGTGATGAGTCGACCTTGACCCAGACGAAACCTGGCAAAACCTTCCACCCACTCTGTCGACCCGCCCACGCCAATTGTCAATGTAAACCCTGTAGTCCACACACACACACACACACACACACACACACACACACACACACACACACACACGCACGCTGACAGGCTCACAGTAAACTGAGAGTGCCAACGCTTCACCCAAACAGACAGGAGTGAATTATTGGGGTGAACGTGGGTCGATGTGGCGGCGAGGAGGGAGGGCGAGACGGATGAGACGGTGTTGAGAAGAAAAGGAGAAGATGGGGAACATTGATGGAGGGTAGTGAGGGAGGGGTTAAACCAGTGATAGAGCAGGTAAGTCAGACATAAACAAGAGGATAGAGGATCTATGCCATTAAATATAATTCAGTATTTTGGAAGTATTGGATTTAATCAGCAATAATTGGAACACAGCTAGATCTGCTAGCGATACCATTTACCACCTGTTTACACGTCATATCAGGAAAAGCACAGGTGAAATTAATAACTTTGTTGGGGCAAAATTAAAACTTAAATCATTAACCCTTTAGTCAGCCACTCAGGAGAACATTTTGACCTGTATTTCAATATTCAGTAATACATCAAACTCACACATCCAATGAAAAGGCAGGGATTCTGATCTGGTTTATTCCATTTCCATCCACACAGTAAATCCTACTGAGCTTCTCTCTAAAAGTCAACATTTGGAAATATTGGTTATATGTTGTTATGCAGTCAAAAACCTTTTGTTTTCCACTCTTAAGTTTAGCCTACGTTTTCACTCTGCTAGCACTGTGCAGTAACAAAGTCTCAATATATGCATACTTTAAAAGCAAATAATCTACTATCTACACATCAAATACATTATTCCAGTAATAATAAACAGAAGTATTTTAATAATTCAATTCTCATCCATCTGATTTTCATAGTCGAATTTGGCTCCACACAACACTGATGATGGCTAAATTCCACCCCATTTCCCAGTCTGTGGTTTTGTACATGGTGATTCACTGGAATGGCTTCCTGGTTTACTTCACTAGAATTTAGTCATTGTTATTTTTATAAGGTACACCTGTACTTTTTCCTGCAATAACAAGTCCAAATGTCAAGGCAAGTCATTTTATTTGTAGAAACCCATATCACAAATCACAAATTTGCCTCGCAACATCCTCTATCCTTTAGACCCTGCTGTGAAAGAGGTTTAATGCTTATCATGCTAACCAGTGTGGAACAAGTAGTTAAATAAGTTAAAGTAGGAATACCACAATGTAAAAATAGTTTTTTTTTTGCATTCTTACTCCAAGAATGCAAGAATGTTAACAAGTATTAACACAACCGTAAAAGTACTAATTGTGTGGAATGGTCTCCGTCACAGTGTTATATTGTAATGAAAATCCTTTAATAGAATAATGACAATCCCCACGTCTCCAGTTTTAAGAATTCGGACCAGATGAACAATTGCTAGGCTCCTTTCCAGGTTAAGAAAATATTCAGTATCAGTAACTTAAAAATATCTAATGTTGTACTTAAGTAAATGTAGTTATATTCCAACTCAGTTGTTTCTGTAATACTGCTACTCCTACCACTTTTAAAATCACTACTAGTCATAACATGATTAAAACCTGACATTTACTACCTCTATAACTACAGTAACTGCCAGCAACTGGTATTACTACTTTGGTTGTTGGCACCACTGCTACTACTGAGAGACATACTGAAACTCCAGTATGTACTTATGTTTTACTACTACTACTACTACTACTGCTACTACTATTACTTTAACTAACACAATCTATATTTTGACTCGTGCTGCTGGCTGAGATTAAAGAATTATACAACAGGTGAACATGAAGCATGTTTTTATGACAATTCAGTTATCTCTAAAAGAACCCTAAATCTCCTAAATGACATTCCTGAAGCCCTGGAAATGCAGCCCCCGTACAAACTCCAGGTATGTCTCTGAGCAATGATAAAGTACGCACCACAGCGTAATTAACCTTATCTCACCTCAAATAAGTCTGACAACAGGTGCGTTTAGTGCAGCAGTCGACAAGGATTGTGGCGGCAAGAGCTCTCATTTGTGAGATAGCGCTGTCAAAGGCTAGCCAACCCGAGGAGAGATGTCTGCGAATGTTCAGACGCCCATAAAAATGTCAATCTGTACTGACTAATGGCATTTAGTCTGCAAATGAGGGTGGTAATTTTACTTGACTGCAGTTCAACTAAAACACTTCAAATATTTTGATCTAATTTGCTTTGTTTCAAGATAACAACTTGATTGACTGAAATCTATTGAAAGATATTATTTGGGTGGGTTGGAAATATGATTTTATCCACTTTCTGGTGTACTTTTCCACTTGCTATCCAAGCTAAATCTATTGGTGGTTGAGCTTGATAATTCTGTTTGTGAACACATTGTCGAGAGGGATTTATTCCAGGTTGTCAATCATCTGTAGAGCACTTCCAATATATGGGAAGGCTTCATGTGTTGGTCTTCCTGTTTTTCTTCAAACTTTCTGCTGCCTTTTGGTGGACTTGTTTTTTTATTTGCAGTGTAAAGAACAGAGGTCGGCCAATGAACTCGGCTCCAAAGGTCGCAGACGTTGACACAGCAAGACACTCCTTTCCTTTTTGTCAAAGAGCCTCAAGTGCTTATGGCACCGACGCTCCAAATTTAGAGACACAACCCTAAATACATAAAGCCTTTTATACCATACGGCGCGCAAACATCTCATCCTGCCCAGACAACAACCCACTAATCTGGGCAAGCTGAAGGTAACTATTTAGTTACCGGGGTAACCCTGTGTGTTGTGGTGCTCCATAGTGAGGGCTATATAAAGACTTAGGGATTTAAATCAGTATTTACATAGCAGGAAATAGATAAATACTATTTGACACAGCCCGTTAAAATGATGTAGGCTCAGAGCTTTGTTGGCCCGTCATGGACGACAGTCACTGTGGAAGCCATCTGGAAGGCAAACTGACCATTGCACTATATGCTCTTATGGTATGCTATATAGCATAGCCATTACATAAATCTTTTTTTTACTTGCTGAGCATACTGAACACCAGCTTTAGCCTCTCTCTCTCTTAAAACACAATTGAAGACTTACAGGATAGCACTTCCATGTCTTTGAGCATCTGCAGCTTCTGTGCATTTGCCAGCAATGCTGTGGGTTTTAATACTCAGGGGTGTCTTACAAAGCAAAACAAACAAGAGAATTTGTCTCTGGAGATTTCACTTCTGCAGGCAAGTGTTTAAAAAACATTTTTCTACTTTTTGTCCTTTTTGGCTCTTAACTCCTGTACCTGCTGAAAGTAGGAAAACACTGCAGAAGGTTGACACCAAAGAGCTGCTTTTGTGATCTTTTTACTGAAAATGCCCATTTAAGCCATTGAATCCAAGCAGATAGATGACATATAATTCAAATACAACTCTGCAATACATGTTTCATTTCAACATTTGACTGAACAAAAAAACACAATTAACACAATCACAGATTTAAAGACAACTATGTATCTTATTCTAATCTCTAAAGGTTTTGGTTTTTGGTTCTGTATACAGTCAGACATGGCAGGAGTTACTTCATGTGGCCTGGGGTCCAGATGTAAGAGTTCTGTCAATGTCGGTGCACTTTCAAGAGAAAAAAATGAGCATCTGCATTAGAACATATCTGGTTCTTTGGAAGTCAAAAGTACGAGCCTGTGTAAACAAGAATAAAAAGTCACAAAATGCATTTTTGCAAGAAACATCCAATCACTGAGCTTAAAATTGTGTCACATTTGCAGCTAACAGTGAGCTGACGTTAAAGATTTTGCCATCAGTTTACTTCCTGACTCTGGGTCAATTTTTTTTTTTTTTTTCACGAATTTGGCAACAACTGTCTTCGCAGTTGCAACGATGAAGCATTCTGAATTTGTCACAGTCGTGGATCGCACGGCTCATAGGTGCTGAAGGATTTATAAGCCACCCGTTATACCAAACTGACGAAAAAACGACCATGTCTCAGAAATGATTAAAACATATATACAGTATCTGTGGTATTGTTAAGTTATGCAGGAGACTTCTGTCTTTCTAGTCTAGAGGAACATTGTTAAAAGAAAACTTTCAATGGAAAATCACAAATGGTAAATGGAATCCACTCCATTCATATTTTGAGCAGAGATTTTGGATGACTAACAGATGGCTGATACTTATCACACACACATAATCATTGAAAATGATGACCTCTGCTAATGGTCCTTTTGCATTGTGGGGAGTCTTGTAAGTAAATGTGAGATTATAGGCCGGACTTTTCAGTGTCTTTGCAGTAATCCCGTTGGCTAGCTGCATGGGTCTGGCGTGGAACTGGGAGCGCGGCGTTGGGTTTCGCCGGCGGGTCTTTGACTGGGCTCACAGGGGATGAGTGGAGATCCTGAGCGCTGCAGAGGCACTTATGAAGGACGCACATTGTTGCCAGCCCTGGGGAGAAAACTGAGCAGTCTGGCAACACAGGCGGAATTTCCTACTGCGATGTTATCTCACACAAGACATTTAGCTTCAGCCAAATGAAGGAGGGGGAGAGAAAGAGGCAAGAGGGAGGCGGGGGAGGGTAGAGAAAGGGGGGGAAGGGGGGCAGACAGAAGAACAGGGAAAGATGAAGGGGGGGGGGGGGGAAGGTGAACAAGAGCGGGAGTGGAAGAGATACAGAGGAGGGAATGCGGCTGATAGGAAGAAGGAAGGGAAAATAAGCAAGGGGGAGAGAGAGGAAATGAGAGGAAGTGAGAGGCAATGAAGACAGAAGATGTGTAGGGTAAATTGTATACAGAAAGGAGGGGAAGAAGGAGAGAGGTTGGTACGTTTCCATCCACCTGTTTGTGTGTGAAAAGCCTGAGTGGAAATGCGAGAAATCGTGAAAAAAAAATATTGAAAAAAGAATAAAAAGAAGTGGAAAAGTTGACATATGACACTTGCTGGGGAAAAAAATACTTTTTCATAATATACCTTGAAGTTGTGGTACCTGCTCCTGTTTTTTTTTTTGTATTGTGAACAAAGTAGGTTCAGGTTATTGGCTTCATGTTTAAAAAGAAGCCAAAGCTGGTTGTTATAAGACTTGATGTGAACGTTAACCCAACCATCCACTCCAACCATGTCTCTAAGAGGTTTCAACAACCTCTCACTACTCCCACCTTTGCTACTGAGAGATTACAGTTAATACTTGAACAACCATAAGAGGCCACTTGTCAGGAAACAGAACATTTGAGCTGTTTTAAACATTTGAACAAACAGCTGATGCCGTAGATGTTGATCAGGTTAACCACTTTATGGAAACTTTCCATGCCGTGAGCAGGATTTGAACCTGCACAGGGAGTCTCCGTTGGATTCCAAAACCTTAATCACTCGGCCATCACAGCTCCACATGACAATAAAAAGGCACGAGTTGCATGCGTTCATCAACCTTTAAAGAGATCAAACATTTCTAGCGTGGTGGAGAGCAACTTAACAGTTCAGTTTGATGTCATTTGTCTCACTCAAGAGATAAAAGTGTATCCAAATGAAACTGAAGGCTATTAAACCAATAAAGCACATTCAGATTGCCTATGAACTGAAAACTTTCACTCAGCATTACACAGAGTACACAAGGAGTGCTGAAACAATGTCCACAAGCATAAAAACTGTGAGGCAAAGAGGGTCATGACAAGACCTTTGAACCAGTATTAGAGGGAGAACAGTGTTGTATTTTTATGACCTTTGTACCAGTAAGATTCCACCGAGCAAGGCTATTGGCTGAAAGCACAGTTTGAATCTTGCACACTGCAAAAAATAATTTCAATAAGTTGTTTTAATAGGTATATGGTATTTGTACTTTTTATAAAATAAAAAATGGTTTCGAAAGACTTTTTACAATTCAAAGCGCCTTATTATAAGATTTTATTTCCAGGAAATGACAGTAGCCTATCTTGAAATCAAGTACAGCACAAGTTAAAATACCAACATCTGTCACATTTTGCTCTTTTCTGACCCCAGAAAAAAATATTTTATTCAAGACTAAAGCTGAAAGTTTGCAGTTCAAGTATAGCATTCACAGACGATTAACACACTTTTGCAATGTGGTTTGGACTGTAAGAGGTGCATGACTCAACCTGCACCGGAGCAATAAGTATCACATCATGTGTCTGAAGGTGTAAACTATAATAAACCCACATTTATAGGGGCATATTTGTTTCCTGTACTTTGACAGTCAATTATATGAAGTGTGAAGTGTGGAGCGCTTTCTCAGCCAAGATCCTTCATTCCAGGGACAAAGCAATTCATGTTTGTATTAATAGCTTATATGAGCTCAACCCTGAAAGATTTTGCATCGAGGAAGGTGATAAAAAAGACATCATTAAAGCACCGGGAGCATAACTTAATAAAAAATTATAAACATGTTATCTTAATATTATTAATGTCTTATCTTTCTGATTTAGCCACAATAGAAGGTGTGAATGTCATATTAGAAATCAGAAGTCTTTATCATCTCTTGTATTGCTTGGGTTGCAGGAAGCACTGGATTGTCTGGTAAATGTTTGACGCTTTTTGTACTGGCAGTGCTCCCAGTGACGGTAATGTCTGACCGGACTGGGATTTAAAGATTTAAAACGTTGGGTAATGATTAGCAAAGGGCAGTCTGCTCTGAACTCCTCGACACCATGGTGGCTTTAATGAGGAGTGTTACAGTTTTTTTTAAAGATAACACTTGATTATCCTTCTCATATCAGGTTTTTTTTAAACTTTTTTTTTGTTTTTGTACTTGTATCATTTACTCTGTAAGAGATATCAGTCATTCTTTTCAGCTGTTGAACATTAAATTTTGGAATAAAACCATTTCATAAAGTGTTTCCTGTGTTGCTGTCGAAACTGTTGGAGCCAAAGTGACAGAAAGTGACATGTGACAATAACGTTTTGTCACATGTAGGCCTGCTGCATCTGTCTGTATAAAGGACATCACTCTCAGTCAAAGTGAAGATTGATCCTCAGATTGGCTCCAGGCCTTTTTTTTTTTTTTTTTTTTTTGCTGCTGTCAGATTTAAAACCTTTGTATCCTCATGAAGATGAACAAGGAGAAATCATGAAAAACGCCCTTATTTTTTAAACTGATAGCCTCTGACTTTTTGAAAATGTAGCACAGGTTTTGCATGGAGTTAACAGGTCTTGTGCCATGGAAACCTTCAATTAAAAGTGGTTGCAATCGTAATAAGGTGTTAAACTTTACATTTTGCTTGAATCTGAACTCACCACATGAATAAAATAATGCATGTAATTGCACCATGTGACCTGAGAGCCTCTCAACCTACGAAACCACACTGATAGTAGTGTTCTGATAATCTTTATTGACATGTAATCATTTATCATGTCGGAGTTGTTAATGTTTACTAGCAGTGTTTACTACATTACACTTGGCTGACTGTAGTCGGCAGGAATCAAAGACAGAAGACGACTGTAGTATTATGGGTTTTTTGACAGTATAGAAAACAACAGCAATGTGACCGTGTGCATACAGAAATAGCAACAAGAATTGATTTTTCTAGCAGTATTTATGTAATTGGTGCATAAAATAAAAAATAATCTGACATTTTACATACAGAGAAATGTCTCCTTTGTCAATCTGCACGGTCCGTTTATTTCAGCACGTATTACTTGTAAAATCGGAAAAATACTTTTGAGAAAAGAAGATTGTGTGTCTCATGTCTCTGGTTTGTTTGGATAAGAATTTGACTCATCAAACACAGGTGCAACTAATAAAAATAAATGTGGCTGCGTTCTAGTCCAGTGTGTCAGCGCCATGGCCCATGATGGCTCAATGGCATGACTTCCTGGGACATTTGACTGGAAAATAGCAAGCAACGTTGTTATTAGTTACACCTGTGCTTTTGCTTAAAAAAAACCCCTAAAAACACAGACAGAAACTCAAAACTTCAATAACAGAAAATATAAAGAAAACTATGACACATTTGCGCCCACACTGTTTGACTGACAGGTGATCTGTGGGACGTGCCGTGCAGGAAACACCATAGCCACAAGCGCTTAGCAACAAAGATTGAGATATAATTCATAAAAGGAATACGGAGGATTAACATTTTAATAATCTGATACTGTGTGAAAATAGAAGAAAATTCTAAAAAGAAAAAATATTTTTTCGAACTATCTACTGTCTAAAGAATCTTTGGACGATGCACCTGCAAGTATGAACTCAAGCCTGAGGGCCTGGAGATGGAAGCTGGTGTTGAAAACTCACTGGTTTGAATCCGAATATGTGATTAGAGTAGCAGCAACATCTGGTCCTCGCTCAAAGCATTCTGTAATCACTCTAATCTAGGTTTTCTACTTTCCACTCCACTTTCCTACTTTTTTTCCTTCTCAATCACTGTCATTATGTTTCCAAACAATTTCAGCTAACTTCAATTCAGCACTTGAAAACGGCCCTGCCTGATACATTTATGCTCGAGCATGGATATGTTTGTGACTTGGAAGAAAAAAGAAGATGGGAGATGCTTCTTTTTCCAGTTTGCACCCCTCATGGATACGGCTCCTGGAGCAGCATGAAATACACCGTCCTGTCAGCACCTGCTACACTGTGTGCGTTTGTGTTACGATTTACAATTATAAATTTAAATTTTTTTTTGTAACTTCTCCCGAGTCAAAGTTGTTTGTTGCTGTAAGTGTGTTCTCACTCTCATTTTTCCCACCCTTTCCTTTTTCCTGTAATATTTAAAAGATGTGAGTGCTCCAGAGATTTAGTATTGCACTTTCATAAAGTTGGGAGACTAAATAGAGATGGTTTCGAAAATAAAACTCAAAATCGGCTGAAATATCTTGACTTTTAAACCCTATATGGGACCAAGCTCCATAAACGTCAGGTTCTACACTTCCCAAAATGCAGCACGGTGGCCTATATTTATTAAACCCACCGAGCCTGGTAAGAGCCGATATCTCTCAGACTTCCTCACTTGAAGTTTGTGACGCAGGGTTTCTATTAAAAAATAGTAGTTTCTAAGTCCAAGCCGAGATAACCTAAATGACATCATCGGTGTTATTTTCTCAGCCATTACAAGTTAACTTATCTCGATGTGTAAAATCGGTGAAGTGCCACTGTGATTTACAATTGTATTTAAAAAGTCACACAATGAAGCACTTAAAGTCAATGATTACAATAAAACTGGACATATTTTAATGTAATCGTTATGTAGAACCTATAAAATGTGTATGGATGCACTTAAGAAGTGAAAAAAAATATCTAAAATGAAAAAAAAAGTAAAATACATTTAAAAGGCCAACAGTAGAAGACTGTAGCGACACTGAGCTGCTCCCAGATATGAATATGTGAAGCTGAAAGAACGAAAATCAGGGCAATGAGAAAAAAAAAAAAAAAAAAAAAAAAGCATGAGGGATTAGTAAACTTTTCCTGGATAAATAAAGAAAGGTTGAAAAGCTACATCAGGAAATATGTGCTGCTTTGTGAAACATCCAAGTGTGACATATGACCTGTCAATCTAAGTCACAGTTGGACCTGATTAAGCTGATGAAACCAACAGAGAGCCACTTGAAACTGACAAAGACACATTCCACTTTGTACGTGTCAGACAGTGTTGTTCCAGCAGCAACAGGCTGACAGTTATATGAAGGCAGCTCCAAAAATAAACCATCTCAACAGATCTTTGATACTCAGTCTTTACAAATTCTCCCAATGAGGAGAGATAAGTTCTCTTGTTTCCAGCGCAAATGAACTTGAATCAAGAACCGCGTTGCATCATGTGGCATCATCTTGACACCTGAGCAGCGATCTGCATATTTCTGACAGATTAGTCAGTGCGGCAAACTATTTTTCAAACTTTCTTGATTTATTTGACTCTTTTCAATGAATTCACCACGCACGAATCCGCAGCATAGCAACAGCAGTTACTCCATTACTCCATACAAACTCCATAAATCCAAAAGCAGCAACAGTAAGTGATGTCATATCATGTTTTTTATGTTTATGAGCTTGTTTTATCATACCCGATGCTGCCAACAAAGACATTTTCCTCTTCACCATCTGGTTTAAAAAGAAACATTAACTCACTTTGGAAAGTGGTTTTATCCAAGAGCAATCAGATTAATGATCGGCTAACTTGGCCACCGTGACTCCTCTTGGCCACACTCAAGTCATGTTAGCACTGGGAACGCCACCCACTTGGAGGATGTCTCATATTTGACATCTCAAGATGTCACTTGCAAGACAGTTGCTAAAAATGCACAATGTATGAGCTATGTCACAGTTATCTAGCTTTGCACTGGTGGTGTGGAGCTAAAATGTGTAAAATAGGATCAAATTAGGCTTTATGATGATGAGGAGTCCATTTCTGCTTCATTTTCAGTACTTTTGCATTATTTTGTAACAAAATAGATATATCTAAGCTTCTTGGAAAAAGACCTTAATTGCATTTAGTTGGAAACGCTAACGCAGCATTAGCTCACTTGTTAAACTGTGCATTTATGTTTACTTTTAGTTACAGAAGCATATCTTACATTAGCAGCTAATTGGTGAAGTTTTCATTAAAGACAACTTAATTAAAAATGTGCAGCTGTTTTAAGATGTGTTCATGTTTGTAAATGGATTTTTTTTTTCACTTCGAGTTTCTCATTTCGAACAATGCATTCATGAGTCAGACTTCACAATATCATATTTACTGTGACTCAAGGAAAAAACATGACTGAAGCTCATTGTTACATTGTGGAAAATTACTTGTTACACAAAACATAAGATGAGAAACTGATTTTTATTGCATCTTTACACAAGATGCTGCAGTTTTCACCTCTGGACGCTTCTATGGTCAATTGTAATTTTGGTGATGTAGTTATTTTAGCTTAAACCCTGCTGCAGCATTCATTGTAATGTGAATGGATACTTGTTGCCGTGTGTCTGAGTGAAGAGGCCCGGTCCTGGTCGACTTAGCTGTGTGACACGCGATAGGGTCCAAATCCAAAGTGGAATGGCTGCAGGCTTCAACCTGCGCTTAAGAGGGTCACTGCTGAACAAAGGGGGTTCAGTCACTAGCTGAGAGGCTGCACACACTGAAAGGAACATGGGGCCAATGCAGTGTGTGTGTGTGTGTGTGTGTGAGTGAGTGAGTGAGTGAGAGAGAGTGAACATGTTACAGGTTGGAGGTTTAATTCAACAAACATTTTCCAGGAGAAAAATGTGTGTCTCATTTGTCTTAAATGACTTTTCCTCGACATCTTAGATCCTCAACAGACTTGAGGAAGAGATGTGAAGAAAGAGGAATCCAGGAAACATTTAGTGAAATGAGCCGTCCTTCCCTCTCAAAAGCAACATGAGTTTCTAATGACGGCTACACTACTGGAACAGTTTAACTGCTCCGTAGTGTCTTTAGCTGTCTCATAACAGGTCACACATAACAACGCAGCCCAATCAGTTGCAGCATCCAATCACTTGCAGGTACCATAATCATTTCTAAGACTGTATGTGATCTTTTTAAGACACAGCTGAGAACTATAGAGCTATATGGAGAGGAGAAATCAGACTTATATGTCATTGCTATACACTTTCTGGTGACATATAAAGCTATTTTTCATATGCAAAACAGATTTTAAATGAAGATGTGTATCCATACAGAATTAAGGGAACTAGATGCCATCTTGATAGGCAACCCCAATCAATTTCTGGGTCTCAGAAACGGCTGCATCAGACATACAGAATAAGTAGTCTAATGATAGCTGGATATGTGACTCAGGGAGCAAAGGAGATAGAATCGCTGCCTCTCACAAGACACACTGAAAATAGGGCAGCGGTGAATCCTGACATTCATCTCGTTGCCGTTTATGTGCAAACTTTCATAGAAAACAATAGCTACAGGTGTGTTGATGTTGAATTTTTGTGTTGCTTTAAAGATGAACAATCAAGAAGATATGAAAATGAAGCTAAAATGAGATGCAACCATTATATTACTGGTCTCTCTTTTCTTAATTGATGCACTTAATTCACACTTCTTTGCATACTTTGGCTCCATCTACTAATAAACATGACCAATAAAATGATTTCTGCTATTGAGAAATTTCTGACAAAAAATTTTGTTCAGGTTGTTTCAGGGGTGTTTTTCAGTGGTAGTCGGGTATATGCGTGAGTCTGTTTGTTTGTGTGTGTGTGTGTGTGTGCGTGCAGGCTGAACATGCACTGACATTGTTGTCTGACTGTTTAGTTTAGCCGAGAGCAAGACTTGTGACTGAGATTTTCATTGATAAAATTCTTGCCAAAAGACAAAGATCGTCCAAGTAGGTTTTTCCACTGCCGGAGAATGTTATGCAGTGCTTTCTGTCTAGAAGTGCATCTTAAGAAAATCAATTCAGACATCTTTAAAAGCCTTTTATTTTTTTATTATTTATTCTTTTTTTTTTGTGTGTGTGTGTCAGGTCACACCTGCCATCTCTCCTGCTGGGTGACTATTGTACGGCTGAATTAATGTAGCATTTCTCAAGAAATCTCATTGACATAAAGGCTTTTATTTGGTCAGCAATATCTGTTGTCTCAGATATTCCTCGTCTGTGAACATCATACCGAGGCTCAGCTTTCGCAATAAACTCTCTTTTCCATGAGAAGGCTTCAAAATCCCCAGACATGACTGCTTGGAACAATATCTGTACTATTCGAGAGGAATAATACGATAATGTTCCCATACAGTCAAGAACTGCCTGCAAATCGTGCCTTTCTCTTCTTTTATTGCGGCTCTTTCTAAATCCAAACTCTCGTAGTCTCTGTTATATTGCCTCCCACACAGTTTTGGCAGAAAGGCTCCTCACATCGAGGAATATTTCACCTCTTGAGCCAAACGTGAAGTGCCAAACCTGCGAAACATAGCGACTGCAGCGGCTTTTCACTCTGCCTGGCATGCATCATTCAATGTCAGGCCATTTCCCACGCCAAATAGGCTTAGAAAGGTAAAAAAAAAAAAAAAAAAAAAGAAAAAGAAAAAGAAAAGAAAAGAAGAAAGTCCTGTCAAGTTTTTCCACTTGGTTTTGTTCTCTTTTTCTGCCTCTATGTTTTTTCACCTCAGTATCTATTTGTCCCTTTTCTTTTCTCCTTTCCCCTCCCTCCTCCACCTCCTCCCCTCTCCTCCTCCTCCTCTGCACGTCTAACATGTCATTCTTCGTCTTTTGTACCTACGGGCCTTTTTCCCTATTGAACTCCCCGCCCTCTCCACTCCTTTGGCTCTCCCTTTCCCTCTCAGGGGCCTAATTATGAGCCGGCATTAAATAAAAACATTTATATTTCTCCAAAAAAAGGCTTCTCTCTGTGCTTTCTCTGGACAATGAGGGCTTGTGATTCTCCCCTCCCTCTTGCTCCCTCTCTCTGTCTCTTTCTCCACTGAGTGGCCATTCACTGGGGGTCTCTGTCTCTCTTTGTGATTGGCTCGCTCTAGGACTCCTAGGGGCCAGTAATTGTGTCTCATTAAGTCTTACAGTAGTCGTGAGGGGAGTGTAGCGGGGTGGGAAGTGAGGGGGAGTTTGACGCACAAGGCCTCGCAATTAGAAATCCCAGAGAGCTTGAATGGGAGCCCTAATCAGGCCACAATGGCTGGGGCTCCCTGCCTATTAGGCCAAAAAGGAAGTGTTGCCATTGTCCAAACACACACACACACACACACACACACACACACACACCAGGAATGCATGCAGCACAGCGGGGATGGATGTAGTTGTGTGGTGGCGTCATCCCAGAGGCCAATTTGGAAAGATTGGGGGACTTAAGAGAGCTTTTCACTGCCTCAGTCACGACACACACACACACATTCATGCACTCACAACGCCGTGCACACACACAGGTGCAGGCACACACGCACACTTTTTTTACCATATTGAAGCTAAACAGGATCTCATTAGTGATGTTCAGGACGAGCCGGGAGTTTGCTTTCTGTTTGCTCATTTGTCGCCCTGTGATTCCTCCCCGCTACACACTGGAGTTTTTTTTAAATTTTTGTGTGAAAAACATTTTCTGCAAGAAGCATATTTCACCGTCTCAGTGAAGCAGCAGCGGGGTAATGAAATCAGCATGCTGTGTCTGTGGCGGATACATAAATAACCCATGCATCTCGTCTCTGTGGAAATTCAGTAAATTTCAGTGTCTGTGAAATAAAAAAAATAAAAAAAAACATACAAATAATATTCCACCACCGTTTGTCTCTAAAAGGGAAATGCACTGGAAAGTGAAAACTTTGCAAAGCTTTCCTCTTTTTTTTTTTTTTTTTTTTTTATCTCATAATACGAGCAGAAAGTGGGTCTCTTTTCCTCCGTTTATCTGTGTAGCGTTCCCAGGAGAAACAGTGGCTACCCCTCCTTATCTTTGTTACCGCCGAGTGCTGCAGTGGATTATGAAGTGGATTATGCAAATGTCTCACAATATATTCATATTAACAAAGGTTGAGGTTCATGCGACCGTGCCCGGAATTTATGAATACGCAAATAAAAAAAAAAAAAAAAAAAAACCTGAATTGGCTGGAATGTGTTATCATTTAATGAAAATTAACTCTGTTCACATTATTGCGCCGTGTTTTGGCTCATTTGTTAATTTGTTGAATTAGCTGCATCTGTTAAATGGAGTGATATCCAATTTAGTCCATTGTTTCAATTATTTTGTTTTTTTTTCCTTCAGTGTGGCTCAATGACTGATATGCCTGTAGGTATTATACATGTATAATTGTGTGGATTTTTTCCCACTTTTTTTTTTTAGAGTATTGTGACAAAGAATTGATTTTCTGTTGCATTGTTGGAGGTTGTTGGATATTGATCCAAATGTTGAATCATTTATCGTTCATTGTTTTTAATGTTCAATCAGCTGCTGGGATCAAAGTTGTGCCTTTCTTTTCTTTTGGAAGAGTGTTTTTGTTGGTGCAGAATCTTGCCTTTAACGCTGGAAAACCTTTATGTATTCATAATGTATTTTGGTGAAGAGCTGCTGTAGAGGATCCACTCAGTGCCGAGCGGTAGAGGAAGCTTGTACTGGGTGGCACCTAGACTGCGGAAAAAAAAATGAAGGTCATACAGCAAGTAATGATTTTAACATTGAGCATAAGCAAACTAAATTTGCAGCTCATCTTCTAGACCGTCTTGTAATACTATGTAAGCCTTGATTTGGTGATTTGCAGGTAAAAAGACGTTGAGATGTTTGGGTTAGAAATGGGCTACATTTGTTTAAAAAGTGAATAGCTTTTAGATGTTTTTTCAACTTTTAAATGACTGTATTTACAACATGTAGTTCAGACCTGATTCACACTGAAATATAGTAATTAAAATGGCGATTGAACAACAGTTATATGTAACTGTAATATCTGGTCATTTGGCTTGCAAATGACCAAATCTGTACTTGTAATGAGGTTTTGGAAACATGTATTGGGTTTCCTCAATACGAAAGCATTGACAGTGCTGCCTTGTAATATATGAAATATGATAAAAGGCCATAATTATAATAACCTCATAGAGGTGTTTCATTCAAAAACTATAAAAAAAATGACTCATACATTATGATGCAATTAAGAGTATTACACATAGTTACTTAAGTTGTGACTCATGAGGTCCTTTGCTTTGACTCATCTGTGTGTTTAGGAAAACCAACGGTAAGTTTCTCCATAAATGAGCAGCGGTTTACATATAAAAATGGACAGGACATTTAATGACGTAACATATAGGCTACTAAAATGTCAAGATCACAAGCGTCACAAATGTTGTTGGGAAGCAAAGCAGTTAATAACAACACTAACATCTGTGAAGGTAAACTTTACAGGTTAATGTCACAAGTACAAACCTGCAAACGGGCTAGGAAAATCTGGGTGTGGAAAGTCAACAGGAAACACATTCTCCTCCTTAGTTGCAACTTCTGCAATGTCCTTCACTAAGGCATTCACGTGCCTGCCAAGCTAAACAAAAAGAGGATAGAGGTGCATTACTTCACATCATTACAGTTGACAGTATTCAACAGTAAATCTTCTTCTCTAAGAAACATCCTGTAGCATGTGAGGTGTAAACTACACACATAGAGGCCATGCTTACCAACCAGACTAGATTTTTGAATCAAGATGGTGGAAATGCTGTATGTGAAAGGTTTATTTTTGACAGAGTGTACTCCAACCGCACTTAAGATTCTAGTTTCTATTTTAAAAATTGACTTTATAAATTTTTAAATTTAATATTGATTAGTGGGCATACTTGACACCAAAAGTTCATTTTGCCCAGCACCAAACAGTAGACAGACAAAGTTAGTGACTAGCTGATGAACACAGTGGAGCTTTTAGCCACTCAAGAACCAGATATTTCCTTTATTAGTTGGTGGAGACAAAAACAGAGCTAAAAGGAGAGTGAATATTGGACTTACATTCTCCAGTTAGCCAGAAAAATGATTTCAAGTGAATGCTAATGTTACAGTGTCTGCTGGATGTGTAAATAGGCAAGGGGTTGCTAACATGTTAGCTATAGTAACTTTATAAGATGATAATGTTGTGTTATAGCTTGTTGAGCTGCCTCCATGTGGCCAAAAACAATCAGTTAATGCAAGTTTAAAGATAGGAAGTAGTCATTAAGTCAGAAAAGTCACTTTGAAATGTTAGTTTTCAGCAATATCTATCTGAAGCTTGCTAACATTTGCTAAAAATATCCACCTTGGTCATACTAGACCATGTAAGGCTCTAACAGCAGAACCCTTGAGAGTATTGAAGGTGTGTTTTATTGCTCATGTATTCCACTTTTAATATGTGTAATAAAAGAATATATTTTTTATCTTAGGAGATGTTATATCTTTTATTTTTTCTCACCTGCCATGAGCAAAAACATTTGATTTTAGTACACATATACACATACCGTAACTGTAATACACGTAACATACTGATTCATACGAGGAAGTTACACCATAAGTTCCGGGAAAGTTACATGGTAAATGTTGGGAAGTTACACTTACAAACCTCAATTGTTACTCCCTTGTTTCTCGTTGTTTTGTTCTCTTCTGCTGTACCTACATTTAAGTACCAGTAAAAACCGGAAAGTATTTTATATGTACAGATTCATACGAGGAAGTTACACCGTAAAACAGGGGCTGTATTATAAAGTGTTTCCAAGTCAACTTATGCTGAAACTTCTTGAGCTCAGCCTGCCTTATATTTTACAGGCACTCCCATTCAGGAACATGATTATTTAGTGTGTTTGCACACTCTTATCTGCTGCCAAGGTGTGTAAGTTTATGAGAACCAAAACACAGGTGATGTGTTTAAGTGGGCTGCTCATCATGGTTTTAAAATTTTAATCTGCATCTGTTGTTTATATATGTGCATATGTTTTTGTTCTTTTTTACGGCCTTATCTGACCAACATTCATGAACTCAACAGCTAAAAAGTTTGCTGGAGCAAGACAGCTACTTCATATCAACACTCAGTGGTCATCTGCTTATTCTGTTTTCTCACAGGCTCTCCAACAGTGCCTGCCCCTCTCTGTATCATTTTCCATGCTGAGAACGATTTGCCCACAAATTTCATGACCTCATGCCAGATTACATTACAGCTCTGTGTGCTCCTATGTGCTGGAGCTGAATGGCTGACTAGCTGAACCAGTATGACTGGGCACACTGTGTATTGGAGGAAGCGTAATGAGTTTCATCCCCACAACAGGGAGAGCGGTCTTTGGGTGGCAGCAGCAGGGACGAACTTAGCGGCTAATTGGTGTTGTCAGCATTTTAAACACAATTAATGACAGTTCCTTCTCCTCTTCCCCTGATCTAATTGTAGGTGATAATTATTGTTTGGGACCTAATTTACACAAATAATTAACAGATGTATGCTGACAAATAGGCCAACTTGATTCTTTGCAAATCCTTGCACCATTGTATTGTTAATTGGGCCGAATGTAAGCAGATACTCTGATGTGTTTTTCCCCCACCTCGCTGCTCCTCACTGAATACAATCCTAAGCTCCTGAATAAACAGCCTCAACTTCAGGAGGCGTGTTCCTCCTAAAGCCAGCATTGAGTTTCTCATTGTGAACAGTGGTTAACAGTGAAGTTAACAAAAAATAAGTGAACAGTTTGTTTATTGGAGTTTTTTACGACAAAGATACCAATTCTGCACTGACCATTTGGATGGAAACGGACACAGTTAAAAAGTGAAAGGATGTTATGTAAAAGTGAAGTGATGTTATATCATACATGTCCAACAACTTCAAGAAAAATTTGTACCCCAGAAAATGTCACTACAAATGCTCACAGTTGCACATTTCAATACAAATCTGACAAAGAAATGCCTTTATTTGTGTTTGTTAATTAAAAGCCTAATTGTTGCAGGGCACACTTACACATTTCCTACTTCCCTCACTTTAAGTTTATAAAGCTGATGGCCTTCATTAAGCCCCAAATCCCTAAACCACCTTTACATGGAAAAATGGGCAATTTGAAAAAGTCTTATCTCATTTAAAGATTATTAAATCCTTTTTCTCCCCTTATCAAAAGACAAACCCTTTTGTCAAACATTTGCATTAGATTATTCAACTTGTTTCAGAGTAACTGGTCATGACTTTTTGGCTCAACCGCAGCACCGGAGCCAGACCTACAAACACATCTATATGGCTACTTAGCTAAGTATCCCAGAATGCATTTTGCACCAACTGGCAGCAATGGTGGAGATAAGGCTGTTGTAATTTTCACTGTTAATATGTCACTTTATTAAATTTTAATATTTTTTCAGGAGAGAAAGTAATCATTTAGATTCCCAACATGTGGTAATTTTATCCAAATAACGCCTGTTGTAATCAATACAGTCATGTGATGCAGTCAGTGGTAATGGCATACTTAATTGTTCATTTAGTAGGCGTTCATTTGAGAATGCAGTAGGCAGTATGTTAATATATATGATTCTGAACACAGCCAGTTGGCTTCAGTCAAACCCCTGCGTATATTCTGGGGGCTTGGTCGCCACTTCCTGTATGTGTTGTTTCAAATTAAAAGGACTGAAGCGTTTCATACACAGTCCAGCCATATACTAGGTTTTGGTTTCTTGATAATGTCTCAAACATCAATTAAACAAAACCAGATGGCTTTGTTTAGCTCAAGAATCACACCAATCTTAAGAACTATGCAAACCCAACATGGCAACACAACAGGAAGAGCTTCAAGACAAACACACCACTGCAAACAATGTTTTGAGTCGGAATAAGGGATAAATAATCAAGCATGTTTATCTTTAACTTTTGGAGTTTCATTGCTTACATCAAGTCTTTTTCACTAGTGTTAAGGTCAGACAGTGTTTTGTAGCAGAAATATTTTTACGCTAGTGTCAAGAAATCTTACAAATTCAATTTGTTTACCCCATTAGCAGATTTTTATTTGTTTGATACTAGCAAACTTGTGGATTTGTTTAACTTGTTTTGTAGAAGGGATTTTTTTTTTGCTGTGTATTAATAACCCCAGTTTGCAACATGATGCTGCAACATCCCCTCCGAGCCAATAATATAAAACGCTTAGTTTGTACTTCTGACTTCTGAGTGCACAACAACATGACATCTCATCCACAGAGCAGATTCCCAAGTCATGATAAAGGTATGAATCATGATGGTGACGGCTATTTGTAAGGGGTTTCCCACTCTGCCACACAAAGGGGGGCTTAGCCGAGAGGCAGCATGTTCTCAGGCATTGTCTCAGGGGCCGGGACCACCCGTTCCCCCTCGCTGTCCCACTGTCAGTCAAACAATACAATGCTACAACTCCTGCTTTGCCCCCAACCCCCATCCTATTTACTCAGCCAGCCCCTCCCTGCTCCCACCACCCACACTCTGGACACAAGGAGTGGTGACATGGTGTTTTTTTAGTGGTGAATGTGGACTATTAGTCAACAGCTGGGCCACGATTCATTCAGAGGCTAAGTCAAGTCAAGTCAAGACATGGTGGCTTTGCATAACAAGGCTGCAAAAGAGGCCAAAGGACATGAATATAGAATGTCATGACAAGGCAAGCCAAAAGGGTTTTACTGTTTTAACCAGTGTTCATTTTGATACTAAATTTTGATTTAGTTTTAGTCATAGTGTTTTGACTAAAATGCCATTTAGTTTTACTCATATTTCAGTCACCTGAATTGTTTTAGGGTTTAGTCTGGTTTTAGCTGACTAAATATCATAAGATTTTAAACAACTATATCTACAGTCGATTTTGTTTAGTTAAAGTGTAATACATTATTTAAACATTTCTCTAGAATTTCCAATTAATTTTCCTCACATACACAGATTGCTCTACAAGCTCATTATAGATTCCCAGAGGAAACATCTATTAACCTGTTATTATAGAATGGTATTAATATTTGAACATGCAATACGGACACAGTTTGTTGTGATATGAAACATGTCTTTATTCATCTTTAAATCAAATACACATAAAACCAAGTCTCATATAAAAGAAACAAGAACATGGCCTTGCTTTTTCACAGAGGACCCTCTTAGACAATAACAAAATAACACCAATGAGCATTAGACCTACTCTCCCTGAATAATTAGATATACTCTACTGTCTCCATCATTAGAGCAAAATCCTCATCTTCAGTCATTGTGACCAGTAATCCTGTGCGCCCGATCCGTTTCGCTATTTCCTCCTCCTTGGTTTGTTGTTCTTTAGAGTCACTTTTGTACCTAGAAGCATTTTAGAAGAGCTGTTGAAATATTCTGCTGGGATGCACTAGTTTTATTCGCATTCAGTGGCCCATCCTTGTCATGGGAAGTCTTCTGTATCTGTGAGGTTGAATAGGGGAAAAAAAAAAAAAAATCAAGGTCTGATTTTTATCTCTCTCACCCACCCCTCTCCCCTCTCTCATTCACACACATGTGCGCACACACACAGCTCCAAGTTGTTCCTACTCCTTTCTCCCGTCGTATGTCTAACATTTAGCGTGTCAAGCAGTCTTTTAATTTATGATCTAAGATTAGCAACTCTGGGTCATTCACTTCTCTAATCAGTACGGGATAGCGGTGGTTTCTTTTAGCTTGTATTGTATGACAAGTATATGCAAAAACACACCAGCTCAGGTTAGCTGATACGATAGAAGTAGCTTGAAAAAAAAAAACATTTAAATGTGCTTACCCTTGCATGAGTTTCAGGATGACTCATCTGCAAATTTCACTTCAAGTT
This sequence comes from Thunnus albacares, assembly GCF_914725855.1. NCBI lineage: Eukaryota > Metazoa > Chordata > Actinopteri > Scombriformes > Scombridae > Thunnus > Thunnus albacares. The sequence continues at coordinate 26,857,400 of NC_058117.1, forward strand.
CATTGTGTTTGTTGCTCCACATGGTTTACAAAGGGTCTTGTTTTCAAAAGTGAAATTTACTCACATGTCTGATGTCTTCCCAACTTGTCTCTCCCTCTCTTTCGTATCGATAGGTTTCCTCATAGTTTTTGTCATCAGAAATGAGTTTTTATTTAGTTATTGTCTTGTTTTTGTCAGTGAAAAAATGTCACTGATGAAAATTATGACAAAAATTATTCATCAACAAAATTATCACTGGTTTTAAACACATTATTCATGTTTACAATAGCAAAAACATGTATCAAGAGTATCTCAGAGTGTAGATACTGCTTTAAGACGCACAGCTTGCCAAGTCCTGCTCTACAGTTTACCTACAAAACACCTGTGCTGGTCTCTATCTAAGTCAGGTTGCAGTGTGTGACAATCCATATTGTATTTTGAGAGACAGAGAAAGTGTGTGTGTGGGTTACAGCGTTATAATTTGGGGGGATCTGTCAGTAGGCACCCTCCCTGGATGGCAGTTTCCCTTGTTCTTCTGTCTTTCTCTTTGGTGGCCTCTTGGCACCTTTGTCACCTGTCGCATCAGGCGCAGGGTGGTTCTGAGGGTTCCAGCCTTTCAGGTGACTTTTAAATGGTTTCCTCATACCTCTCCTCTGTTGTGAGGGTGTACAGGTGGCATCTTTTTGGGTCGTAAGGTGCCACCAGTGGCTGTCTCAGGCCCAGCTCCAGCAAGGGGATCGTAAGTGTTTATTAAGACTGCGGGGTGGAGCCCTCAGCCACGTTTGGACCAGATGCAGTTGAACTATTGCAACAGTCATGGGAAAGACGCCATTTGCGCCGATTCATTTTCAGTGACTGGGCTTGCCGACCTATGGTGTAACTTCATCACTCCGTGAGTCAGTGACAGAGGCCGTTAATCTGTACCTCCGCTGACGTCAAAGGTAAGCTTAGTTGCTTACAGAGGCCGTGCTTTAAGGGAAATCAAGCTATTGCATCCATACTGGCAAGCATCCACCTTACAGATAATTTCTATCACTAGTGTCAGTCAAGCACTGCATCATTATTACAATTAGACATGCAAATTAAGTGAGTGGTTTACTGTATAGAAATAGCCGATATCAGGTTATAACACATACTGTATATTAGATTCAATGTGTGTCAAATATGCCAAAAAATCTGCAGAGCAGTAAACTGCAGCTAAAATTGTTCTTTGGCAGAATTTTTATGTATATTTACTGTAATATATTTTACAATCTAGTACATATTTCTTTGTGGAGGTTTAAATTTGTGACCAACTGTTATATTGATGAAAGACCTATTCATATGTATTCTAGATCTTTTTTTTTCCATTTCCTGTTTAAGTTTTATGCAATACTGTATGATTATGTTTCATCCTGTTGTTCTAGTTAGTATTTTGTCCATATATATATATATATATATATACAGCCCTGCTCTGTCACATCTCTGTCCTTGTGTGTGGTATCATGTATAGTTTTGTATGTTATGTATACATTGTTTTATGACAGAATAAACCTGCAGGTGTCACAGACAACTAAAGTTGGAGTTGTGGATTTGAATCAATCAATATGTAATCAGTATTCAGAAACAGTAGCAGAAAGGGTTATTGAGAGCACGATTGAGGTACAACAACATGGCCTTGTGGGTCCCTGGGGGCCTTGACTGAGTTTTTGGCCCTGGTCTAGTCCAGCTAGAAGTGAGGCTGACTTGGTTGACTGATGTCTCTGTGCAGGCTCAGGCATGAGCTGGCGTGAATAGTGCCTCTGGCCATGCTGACCAGTAGTCAGGCAGGAGTCAATATGGCTCCAGGCTAAAGCATCTGGGAAGACAGCTAGCTAGGTAGCCAAGCCTACATTCTACATTACATGTGCTCTTTTCCAGAGCAACTTAATAATGAGTGACACAGAACACAGAAATCATCATTCACTGGACCTGCAGCAAAAAAGTCCAAGTACGCAGTCCAAGCACCAAACCATAAATCATCATGGATGACAGATAAGTGCCACAACGGGAAACGGGCTGAGGTAGAAAGATTTACATGAAGTTAACATTAATTTTGTGTGACTGGACTTGGCTTCACTTACTTGACGAACTCAACAAGGGAATAATTGTCCTGACAGTGACCTGATATGCATGGAAGTATTTATTTGTCATAAATTCTGATTGACAAGGGTTAGATGCTTTGTCATAGTGCTTTTTAACAGCGAGCACCTATCGGTGAGGAGCAGGAGAAAGTTATGAGGAGGACGTTAGTGTTTGCGCAGCAGGAAGACATTGCATTCTCATCACCCGAACTGCGATCCATCTTCTCAGTCCATCGTAAACATAAACAAATCATGACAGGATGTAAGCTTGTAAAATAGCAAATTGATTTTCATCACAGTTGCAAATGCTTTGGGCACTCTTCCCAGTTAGCGTTAGCAGGTTTAAAGACATCTACAGTAGATGGGATGAACTTGGTTGAAGAGAAGAAGTTTCAACAGAATCTTCAATTAAAACTTGCACATAAGGAAATATAAACACTGAAAGTCAATGAATTCTGGACGTTACAGTACATTACATAACTCAAAAACGTATGAACAGATTTCCATGAAATTTCTTGGAGAAATTGGCCACTGTCTTTGGAACAGCTGATGTAAGTTTTATTTGGTGTTTTCACCTTCCTCTCCAGATGAAAGTAAAACAAGACAGGAAATGTTTTCAGAACAACGATGGTGTAAGACTAAATCCTGCTCTGGATCGGTGTGGCAACTTGTTTGCTGCTTACATCATGAGGGCACATTAGGAGTCATCTGGTTTTTCAGCAATTTGACTGTTGTTGAGTTTTAACAATAACTACGGAAGTGTTGGAGAGAAGCAGGGGAATTGTGCAGCAATGTGTGCCATGACCTTCTGAGGAATACCTCAAAATGTAACTATCGAAAGTCCGACTGATTGTGTTATTATTGTCCAAAAATAAAACCGGAGGCCAGACATAGAGACGAGGCTGCTGCTGCTGCTCACATCCTGGTAGTTTGGTGTGCTGGAATGCTAATGACGGTGAATCACAAGTCTCCGGTCGATGCGCTGGAGGGAGTGAGGAAGTAAGGAGACCACCCAGATCTCCTCCCCTGTCTCCCTCTGAAACACTTAGCAGCATAATTATATGGGAGTGACATGTGAAAAATGCTCTCTGTGCAAATATGGATTAAGTCCCAGACAGATGCTTGTGTCTGCGTGCATTTTGCAAAACACCACATCTTACTTGCCTTTAATCATCACCTGAAATTACGTAAAGATATAGAGAGTAAAGTTCATATGAGTGTTGTAGTTCTGCGTATTTGGTTATATCTTATAGTTTTGAGGTCGGTCACTTAGTAAGAGAGTGAAGAGCAGTTTTGAAACTAAATTCAACAAAACCCATCAGTGCCTGGAAGCGGATGTTGATGTTATAATTGTTAGTATTTTATCCTCCTTCTTTACTTAATTTAAACTAAGTAGAAGAGGAGGATTATTTTATTATTTTCTGAGAATCTTGTTGACTCGGGTTTTGTTTGTTTTAACAGCATTTCTATCTTGCAATGTCATTCTTGAAGATATATTGGTCCTACCGACTCTAATAAGGAGTCACTATGTTCCAACCTGCTTATGTCAAAACCATCAGAATCAGTAATGTCTAAATACAAGCAAACCTGCTCTCTCCCTCCTCAGTGTGCAGGTTCATAAGGTGTAACAAATAGGTGGGATCAGGTGCAAACAAACCAATCAAAGACTGTCAGAGGAGAGTTAGGTGGGCTGAGCAGATTTCAAAAGAATAGGTGTGGCTGTACATAGCTCAGATACCATGCTTACATCTGGTATTAACATGCAACCTACAGTATGTTTATGTTATCTGTTTAAGGAAAATGGGCACTAAAGCAAGGTGTAAATGCAAGCACAACACCTTGAGGGGAAATGCTGTTGGATTGGCTGGAACACATCTGCAGGTGATTAGTAAAATGTACACTTTGGCCACACAAAAAATCCACCCAAAAAGTTGAAAGGTCACCTAACTTCACCTCTTCTTGGCGTCAAGCTGCCTCTCAAAAAGCTAAAGATGAGCCCTTCCACAGAATAGTTAAAATATTATACTTCTATATTTATATAGCACCTTTCAAAAATGAAGAAGAACCTCTCACAATGTGGGCTGAATCCACATACAGTAACATGAGAATGCTTAATAACACCAGGTTTAAAAGCAAAGGCCCTTAATCAGATGTCATTATCCAGATAAAGATCACACATTAATACTAGGTGTCACAGATATAGAGGATCAATATCAACATATGTCAAGAAAGTTAAAGGTATACTATGCAGGATTTTCCTAAAAAAACTATGTATAGACTCATACAAAAGTAATCTCTCTCAATCATCTCATATTAATATATGGATGAGCCATATGTTTACAGACATCCACAGAGCAAAGAGCAGGGGGATTAAAAGATAATTAGAATAGTTATCATTAAAATAATCTCTTTCAAATCAAACATCCCAAGATATGAGTGGAAAGTATTGTTCTACAACTGCATTTATAACCTTTTTTTGACATTTGTGATATGCCACTTTAACAACAAATATTACCGGGACCACTACAGAGAATTGCCGATGAACATTTCATATTCAGGAATTCACATTATAGACACTATCACTGACTATCCCTGTAACAAATTGGCCATTATTATTATTTTGCACATTGACCAACCATGTCTTGTCTTATTTTCTTACTATTTTGCTCTGTTGGGGACACTTCTGGGTGTCAACCTTGGGGCAGTGGGTGTGTAGCCCGCAGCCAATAACAGCACACAGGGTGTGAGGTCGGGACTCGTAACGTAGCGACCAGGTTACATCACTGTCTCTGTTTCTCTCCTCTGGTCTGCTCTGCTCTCTGTCTCTGTCTGTTGATCGAGGACTGAGCTACACACACGCTGAACAGAGAGGTCACAGCAGACGAAGGATGAAGCTCTGCATTCACACCAAATCCTGCAATTCCTGCAGGGTTGTGTGGAGGTGTGGGTGTGTTTATTTATGCTTTAAAAAGTAACTGCCGTAAAACAATCAGAAAATAACCACGGCTTTTTTCTCGCCAGTGCCGCCCGCTCTCTTCATTCACTCTCTGGCTCACTCGACCACTGCTGCTCTCTCTCTCTGTCTCGCTCGCTTGCTGAGCCGGGGAGAAGGGGCCAACTTTGAATGCTGTGTGTTTACAAACACCAAACAACAAATCCTGCATAGTATATCTTTAAGAATTCTTATCATGATTTATGATTTAGGAAATTAAAGCAATGTAATTCCTTATGTAAAAATAATTTACAGATTTCAACTTGATTTTGAAAGGAGATATAGAGGAATGTTTTATGTAAATACCTGCTCATGTGTATGTTTTGAGAAGTAATCCATTTAAACATGAATTATGTATATTTTCAGTTGAGTTGTTTTTTTTTTTTTAAACACTGATCTAATTCTAAATCTAAACGAACGCTGTCCATTACAGTAAACTGTGACAGGTTTAGTTTTTTTTAAAGCAAACTCAGCATACCTTATTCATTCTTTGGTAAATGCTACATTTCCTGAGTTCAAAGTTTACCTACTTTTTATTGACCATGAAATCGCGGCGCAGGTGCACATGGTTTTACTCCAGGATGTCATATAAATGAAATTCAGCTGTCAATATTTCAAAAACACATGTCATTGAAAAACATAACGTGCACATTTTCTTTCATAACCTTACTACTACTATTCCCTTGCAATTTTAAGCAAGAAATCCATTTGTGTAGGATTATATGTATTGGATTTCTTATTTTGGAATGTAACTTTTCAGAAAGCCTACAGTTCATAAACTGCTGTGCAGTGCAGTTCACCTCACTGTATGGGGACGCGTCTTCCTTCCTCTCCCTTCCATGAAACTTTATATCTGTTTGGGTGATCGGATAAACATCTGTATATCCAGCAGCAGAGATCCCACAGTCCGCTGTGGCCATTCCTCTTTTTCCTTGAGAAGCTCCAGTGTTTTTGGTTTAGAGAAAACACAATCAAAAACAAACACAGCATTCAGAAGTATAGACAATGCCGGGGTGGCCGTGTGATAGTGCTGCACATTCCTCTCCATTTGAGCTAATATTCTGGGAGATTCTGTGCTTAATGTAATTATGGGGAAATGCCCATGCGCAGAATGGAGCTGGTAACTGACTGCAGGGATGGAGTCTAATACTCTGAAATTCACTCTGTTACTGTGGGAGTAGTGCTAAATGCATTTCCCAGAATTCCAAGGCTCAGGTTTGACATGGACTGAATTTCCAGAGACGTTTCACCTCTGAGGGATTCAGCTAACCAGCCGGACTGCTCTCTGCTGAACAGAACAAACTTGAATCTCTGCTGCAAAGATCTTAATTTATGAATTTTCCAGTGACAAACTATTAAAGAGGGAGCTCAGTGGCTGCTGAGGGGCAAGCTCAGCTGTAAAACAGATGTGGAGAAAGCCATTTTTTGTAGTAATGAACAAGTTTCCAATCTGCGATCGGCTTCTGAGGGAGTTCAACGATGATATGTGATACAGATCAATGAAAACTACATGATTTTGGAGTGCAAATATTTGAAAATTAGGAAAGACATGTGACTTATCTGTTGATATAATGCCTGCACTCTGATGTACTTTATGTGACAACAATTAATGCTAAATATAGAGTAAATATGCATATAAAATAAATACCTCTACAAAGAATTGGTGTGGTGCCAGAGAGAATTTATAGCATCTACCTAGCATTTCATCGCCAGTGTGATTCACTGACACTGTTTGGCTCTCAAACATGGGTCAAAACATCACGTGTATATTGTGACTGAAGCCGCAGTGATAGCATCACCTTTTGTGATGTGAAATGAAAGAACAAGCAGAGAGAGAAATACATTCAGTGGAAGAAATATGATCTAAAAACACAACTGAATGGTAAAACACATACACTAAAATTTATCGTATCATAAAGAGATTTGCTTGTTTCCTGTCTAACTGGAAGATAGATGAGAAGATCAATATCAGTTTTCATCTGTGAATTCAATACAATATCTTTTCAGACATGCAATACTGGCCAATTAGGAGGATGAAGACTGTTTTTTTTGTTCTTTCACATGCTGAATCCCTGTTGGATTTTAAAATTAATTTTGCCATTGAAGCCTTAATTAAGGACCATGGTGAGCAAGAGGGATGCCCCCCATCGCTTCTCACAGAAAATCCACTGAAAACATTTTCACATCAGTTTTCATTATTTAACATTCTTAGAGAGCAAATTCTTCTGTTTTACAAAGTCTGAATGACAGGACTAGTTTAATTCCTATTAGCTCACTTGTGAAATATTTATTTATATATCCGTGCAGTTGGCATGAATGAAACTGGAAAATATAGGGAGAGATTGCTGTTCAAATTATTGTATTTGTAATATCTATAAACAGACATCTGCATATGAATGCAGAATCTTTAGGCAATGGGACAAGATTTTGGTGGTGTTCTGGTTTCCATTTGTAGTCCGAGTCGTATTGACCAATCACGTTTGAGTGGGCTTTGGTTGCATGTATGTAAACAGTCTGTGTAGAGAGCAAAAGAGGTGGAAAACATTGACCGAAATGCAATCTTGGAACCCATCGGCTATCGTTTGGTGATGATCCAGCTTTTTAAAAAATGTATCTGTATTCATATGCATATATCTGTTCATAGAGATTAGCCGAAATGTTGGACTGTAAACAACGACCAGTACACGGAAGAGAAAGTCTTGGCCCGGACATCCGTAATCTGGATATCTGCTTGCTACACTGGAACCCCCGAAATATTGGCTGTTGCCCCCAGAGGCTAAATCGTTTTCAGACAGATAGCTGATGGGTTCTGAGATTGTTGTATTTGTACATGGATATTTCAATGTTTCAGGTATACCTACATCATGGCAGGAAAATGCACCTAAACAGACATATCAGCATTCCTTATGTTTCTCCATCCATTTATTCAACTTTTTCCTTTAATTTGTCAATTTGTCTGTAGCGTAGCTTGTCACAAACACTGATAGCCTCCATCAAGAACAAAGAGCTTGGCTTCCAACAGCTCCAATCGTAACTATCAAGATAGTCATGGATAAAAGAGTCACATATTTTAAATATATTAGGTCTTGTTCACGTGTCTGAATCTTACTAGATACTCATACTGTATAGTGACATTTGCTTAAAATGTGTTTGAATTGATACTCACTCCACAGAAACTAGCTTTACAAAAAGAGCAGATCTTTGTAACATTCACGGTATTTTGGGAAAGGCAACATTAGAGGCTGTTCTGGAACTTAAAGTTCTGAGATTCATTTTTATCAGCCATCTGTCCTGACAAAGTGTCCTTCACCAACACACACAAATCCTCCTCCCTGCTCAGCAGTTGTTCTGGATGAGAACATCAGATAAAAACTGTTGCCATTAACTGTTAAGTTGCTTTTTTCACTGCCACAAATGTTTGCTCTCGTGAGATGCGAGGGAGGAAGCCAGCTTTTATGTGGAGCAGTGATGGCTGAGCGGTTATGTTGTTGGACTTGAAATCCAATGGGGACTCCCTGTGCAGGTTCACATCCTGCCAAATGTATATGACAGGCCCCAGAGCCTTTTGATTGAAATAATCCTCTCTAAATCTGCCCTTACAATAACCCATGTGTCTCCTTGTGTTATGCTTTTAAAGGTATTTCACCTTGTTGTTGGTATGCAGTGAAAATGAATCTGAAGTGCATCGGCATTGTCACCTTGATAAGTGTGACTCATAAACACAATCATCATTTCTCATTAGCAGATTATGGAAACTGTTTTTGTGTTTCATCAAACTCATACAGATTAACAACACACTGTATTAATTTACAACATGTATAGATCTCAGTTTTACAGCTGGCTTCAGTAAACACCATATGTTCATCCACCTGAATGCAGATCAATCCATTAAGGTGACTGTCAAATGTAATTTTAATAGTAATTTATTTGGCCACCATTAGATTACTTCTTACTATCCAATATTCCCCTCAAAAAACTGGAATAACTTCAAGTAAGGTTGGTTTTAGGGGATGATGACTACTTATTTTGCTGAAATAGACCCTTCCCACTCTCTACACTGTCATGTGATATTTCACTGTCACACTGTGGACTGGAAGAAACTTATTAAATGCAGACTGTAAACTAAACATTCAGTAGAAATGTAATATTTTAGGTGCTGGCTACGTTGACCTGTATATGGAGGCCAAATGGAGTCTCTTCATACAGTGACTGGAGGAGGAATATGGAAGTAGAAGAAATCTGATCTAGAGTTTCCACATATGTCTTTTCTGCACATTCATGGACTGGAAAAAATATTGTATTTACTGTGGGTGTGCATGATTTTTTTGGTGTGCGTGAGAGCTGTAGGTCTAACACTTAGATTTAAGTTGTAGATTTAATTAGGGGTGCGCTGGAATACAAATACATTATTCGGCAAAGCACATTTGTTTCATACAAATATCTTAAAAAATATTTGTTTTCGAGAAGAGAAAAAAACATGTCAAATACCAGCATGCAGGTCGGTTACATTGTCATCTGCTCCGCTGTTACGTCTATCAGCGGATCTCAACGAGAGGAGTCACATCCACCTGCTACATGACGCACATTTCCTAATTTGGACATCACTCCCGGAGTTGGGGATGTTTCCCCAAAGATAAAACTGAACTACTGACACACGCAAAGTGCTTCCAAGGGACTCTCCATAAACTGTTGTTCCTCTTCTCCTTTCCACAAAGTTAGGTCATAAAAAATAGGCAATAAATGAAAAGTGCAAAGCAATAATCGACCTCAACTGTCACTGGGTTACGGGTGTATAAATAGGTAGAGGTCTGTCTGCAATGAGGCGATGAGTAAGGTCTTAGTCAGCGCAGTCGTCTATGATCTGGGAGACTCCAGCTCGAGACCTGGTGTGGGGACCTCCTTTGTAAGGTAGTTTATTAATGAACATTTATTGTAACACTTTAATTTTCTAAAATTGAAAGCATTTAAACCTCTTTCAACTTTTAGTTGAATATAAATCCAAATACCAATAATTTTGCTGCCTCAACAAATACAGATACAAATACAAATACTGGGCCTGCTGCACATCTCTAGTTGTAATGTGTATCTGAAATTGACCTGAGGAAAATCAGACCTGATTCAGACTACAGATGACCTGAACAGACCCAAGTAGGGAGAGAACAACACCACAGACATGCTCCATCCATTAAAGAGTAGCTTACAATTACACAGAGAGAAATTTACCCACATTTTCTCCTCTGATGATGCATGTGATTAATAGTGATAATGAGTCTGCTTAGATCCGCTTGGGAATTACACATATTGAGGCACACGATACCCAACCTAATTATACCTGATCAACTCTGGTCTCAGGTCCAAACTTCCAACTTTGCAAGATCCTTGAGATTGTTCACTGGATCTGGCATCCACAGGCCCAATTCCTGTCAAAATAGCTTTCTCAAAGATAAGACCTCATGTTCTTCACTTTGATATTTTGTATTACACATTTAGTGTGAATGAAACTTCTTTCAAATCTTTTTCAAAACTCTTTGATCAGAGTTTTTCATGTGTGTTTTTGTTCTAAAGCAGCATGCAAGATTAGCACTTTCTTGTCTTTGTCCTATCACACTGACAACACTCAAAAAAATCATGCAACCAGCCTTAGTGTGGCCAAGATAACCTGTATTAGCCAACAACCGTTAACCAACAAGCCTTAGATGAAGTTTAACAAAAGGGTCATAAAGGTCAAAAGAAGGAAGATTGCACCTTTTGAACTATTCTGCTGGTCCTTGTAATACACAGTTAGCCTCAGGTTGAATTCTCAATGACATTGTAGTTGTGTAGCTGATGCTGTTGTGAAAAGTAGCTTTGAATGAGAACAGCGTGTACATACAGAGTCAGTATCTCTCTCAAGGATGCTAGACTGCTGCTCATGGAAACATTGTCTGTCGGACAGAATGAACTGATGATTGTTTGACTACAGTAACAAGTTTTTGGTTTATTCAACCTATAACCGCAAAAAGTCCAAATTCAGATTTTTCCCCTAATGTGACACATATCTGATAATTCAACAGATCTGTCAACAGCGGTCGCATTCTTCTTCAATTCAGTCAGCATTTTTTACACGCACCTTATATTATCTTATCTTCTAATGAGAATAGGTGTTTTGCCCTAACAAGAAAAAAAGGTTTCTGCACCTGAAATGACCGCCACAGTTTTTACACCCCAGAGGCAACCAGAGGCATGGAGAACAAGAAGACACAACAATGGAAGAAAGCCAACAGATGACTGGATTATATGTGGAGATTCCTTAGTTCAGTCAAAGCTTGAAGGAAGATGTTGTATCCGATGTATGATTGAAACCACGATGGATGTGATGTTCTTTTGCAGTGGTTTCTGGCAAAAAAAAAAAAAAAGGTCGTCCAGTAAAAAATGATAAACTTCAACTTTTGCCGCAGTGCGTTGTGACATCGTCTGGCAAGGTGCTGCATTTGCAAATCAAATAAAGCACACGTTCTTGGTAGATTATGGGATATTTCTGTGGTTTACCTTGTGACTGTCATAACAACAGATAAAGTCACTGTCACTGTGAGAACTTTAATCATATTATGAATTTAAATATTTCATAATAATTGCTTTGTGATGAACGCATGTCATTTTCTACCATCTACCTTTTGTTCTCTTTTTTTTCTTTTTTCTAATAGGTGCTGCTAATGAAGTTATTACCTACTTAAAATGTTGTGCAACAGTTAGAACACCATTGGAGTGTGGTTAAAAATGCTCAAATATATTAACACGTATACTAACATATGACTTTTTGTACTTATTGCAAATGCAAACTTTGATTATAAAAGGTCATAGTTTGATGTTACAGACCACCTGGCAGAGGTCCTATAATCTGTAGCATGATGCAAAATAAGAACCTGCTCTTACAGATGCTACATGCCCACAAATAAACACACATACACACACACACACACACACACACACACACACACACACACACACACACACACACACACACACAAAGCCCTGCTCCAGGCTATGTTATGTAGCCAACAGAGCTGCCAGGAGAGAACGTGCCTGACTGTCTGTCTATCTGTCCGTCTGTGTTCCTGCTTGTCTGTCTGGCTGCCTGCCTGGCTGTATCTGTCTGTCTGTCTGTCACAGGTTACCATTAATTGCTGGGATAAAATGAGTGTTTGCAGTCTGGAGTTAAAGTTTAACAGCTCTCTAAATAGAAACCTGTCAGCAGCTGTCATTTTACACCACATTTTACATCATGTTTGAGGCAGTTAGCTGACACTGAGTGACGTTCAGTGAGAGCAAAGTAAAATCATCCTCAATTGATAAATAACAGCCAATTTACAAACCGCTAAAAACCAAGAGTGCGAGTGTAAAGGTCAGAGCTTTATGTGCTTTTACAATTCTAAGACCACAGAATAGATTTTTTATGTGTAAAATCATCAAAAACAAACAAAAGTAGAATCTCAAATGAGTTTGTATGAAATATGCAACATAGCATTCATTAAGTAGGTGGACATGTGTCTTGTATGTGAAGAAAAAGAAGAGAAGCAAGAAGTGTATTGCATGTGTGAAGTGCACTTTATTTCATTTGCTTTTAACTTTATTTTATGTCCAAATATGTGTGCATGGATGTATGTATACATATATGTGACTCTCCCTGCGGCGGGGCTCAGTGGTTGTGTTAATCCTGAGGTGAAGGGAAGTGTCTGGGCAGGTTAATATCTCAGACTGCCACTGTCAGCCAGCTGTCTGCTGCTGTCCTGCTGCCAAAAATATGACTCGCTAGCCCTGGCAGCTATCTACCTGGCAAGACAAACCGGGCCAAAGCAAGCACTGCTGTCAGAGGAAAAAAAAAACTGCATACCTGCGATGTGGACTTAGTTCAGGAATGAAAAGTTGGAGAGGGAGATTTAATTATAATCATAACAATTTTCATTAGTATTTAATTTTACCTTTACATAATTCATAATGAGTTTTTTTTTACAGTTTGCTTGATGATTGACTTCCAGATGCAAACATAAGGCACCAAAATCCTCCATATGTTCTCAATGATTGATTCAGTGCGTTATATGCTAACGATTTAACATTACCTACACTATGTTAAGTTATAAACGCTATTCACACAGGACAAGTCTTATTCTGAAACTCCAGGTAACTCATTCTGATTATGGTTTAGTTTTTTTTAAACTATTTTATGTGAGAACACACATATGCATCAACTGAACAGTTATTTGTTTGCATAAAGTCTCTCTTGCAGCTACTTTAGCTGTAATGTAAATGATTTGTATTTTAAGAAAACCTTTGCCTATATATATTATAGTCTTTAACATAATATATTATACTTTTTTTATAATTCAAAACATTTTGGCCTGAAAAACCACAGATATTTTAATTTCCACCTAATTTATTGGGCAGGTATACAATTAAAAATGATTGGAACTAGTTTGCTAAAAACAATATTGGAGCGCCACATCACCTGTTACTAGTTAGACAAATATGTTTCGTCCCAAACCAGACACTCATCTGATCTGATCTGAAAACACTATATCATTTTAAAAAAGTGTAGGTGTCTCTGTAAATAATTAAGCTGCAAATTACCCCTGCATGCTTTTAATCACACATCTCCTGACATGATGAAAAGTCACTCTTCAGGACTGGAGACAGACAGCACGCAGGCACCAGAGATTTGAGGGAATGTGGGTAAAAATGAGGGTTTATGATCTTATGGGGGGGGGGGGGGGTCTGCGTAAACCAGACAGAGACATCACACACACAGAAAAGACCCAGTACCTGTACATTCACATAGATGTGGTTTTGGTTTAATTGGAGCTGCACCTTTTTTTTTTGGTGAACCTTTCATTTTAGCGACCTCACTGGCTATTCCTTTACAATATAACACCCATATCACAAATGTTTTACTTAATAGTTTTAGACCAAGTAGTCCTGTAATGAGTTCTGGCCCCAAAAAATCAAGATCAAGGACAAACATGTAAGAAAAACAACAGTAATGTTGGTACGTTGACAAAAATATAAACAAAAACTTGATTTCTATTCAATTTATTTTCCTCAGTAACCAGTTATTTGAAACATCATGAAAGTTTCCCATGATTCTGTCAGTGTGACATACAGTACAGGGAGCCTTTTTCTCACTTTTTAAATCTCTTATGACAACTTTCTTCAGCAACTTTGTCAGTGAAAGAAATAAACCACCCTTTGCTGCATGTGGAAACAAGTATCAAAGTCATTAAACGGCCAGTTTTAGAGGACTGAAGAGCTGCTTTTATGAATCTACTGTTGGAAAAAAATGTTCACCGCCTGATTAGATTACGTTATCTTTATTATCTTGTGTTCTGTTTAAGAAAAACACATGATGTGATCGATGTGAAATATGTCTTCCAAATGGCCACAGACCAGGATGACAAATCCCATGTGTGTGGCTCGCCTCAATAATTACATGTCTTTTTGCCAATTCTGTAAAGATAAACAGTGATGCAATATCTCTACCTGAGGAGGTTCTGCTTCAAAACATGCTTTTGCAGACAAGCCTCTATTGGGTATCTTGTTGCAGAGGAAATATGTTCACATATATATATATATATATATAATGCAGAATCTGTCTATTGTTTATTAATATTTTACCACTTTTAAACTCCAGAGAAAGTTACAGTTGCAGTTTACTTTGGATCCAGACACAAACTTCTGTTTACAGAGGGGAAAGAACCCGAAAGGCCAACTGGCCACATATCTGGCCCTCCTCGGCTGTGATGTTGTGTGGTCTTCCTCTGCGGGTCACCTGGTCAGTGAAAGCACCTGAGGCAGAATACGACTTGTGGGTTTAAACGTAGTTTCAGATCTTTGGAGTTCAGTCTCTCGTCCATTCCAAGGAGAGAGAGATTCGCTGTCATAGCCATTTTTATAATCAGCTAATCTTACCTTAAGATAATTATTTCATCCCCAAAAATTAGTCCAGTATCCATCTAAACAAGCCTTGCAATTTACACTTACTACTATATGGCCTATAACTAGTCTTCATTTTACTCTTGGATAGACTAATGTGATGTGAAAATAAACACTGACCACTTTGACACATAAAAATATTGTTTTTTTGGTTGAGAATAGTCTTAATATAACAAATTTGTTCAGCAGCACCTTAATGGCACCGAACAATAGGCACCTTAAAGGCAAAGCAACACCCTCCACATGCTCAGTGATGTACCCGGCCCCAGTTCTGTATCGTGTAGCTGCATACCGGCCAAACAGTAAAAGAGTGGGATGGGTCTAAGCAGAAGTATACAAATACCTTCCACTGTAAAAATAAAAAACTAAAATGAAAGGCAGGAAAAACCGAAATTATGACTGATACGTTTTTTTTCTGATCTGATTTATGTCTTAGATACAGTCTGCTGTGACATTTATCTGCCTCAGTCCTGATAGCAGAATGATATATATGCAGGATACAGTACAAGACATCTGAGGCTGATCAGGATATAAGATGATGGGACTCCGTGAGATTCACTTAGAATCCCTTAGAACTCACTTTCTTGTGAGTCGTACGAATATTGTTGGTAGGATTTTCATTTAATATTCTAAACATTTATCCTATTTTTACATTTTTCAATATAATGTTTACTCTAGTGTTTGTACTTTACATTCATGCATGCAATATGTTTTATTGTATTGTAAAGTGTGATGCTCTAATGGTCATTTAGAATAAAAAATCTTCACTTTTACATTACACTTAAAAAAAAAAAAAAAAAAAAAATCATCATCATCTGGAAAACCTCATCCATGATTCTATGCAGCCAAAACTCACTTCAGGACCACCCAGTTAGGAAAATTAAATTCACCACATTATAAAACTGTGCCAGTCACAGACTGCTGTTTACATGTCAAGAATAAACCACAGCTTCTCCTATAACAGCATTAATGAATTAGCTGGTTTGGTTGACTGTATTTGCAGATCCAATTCAATTACAATGCAGTGTTTTGGCAGAGGAGAAGAGAGGATGGAAAAATAGTGGTAAAGGAAAAAGAAATGAAGAGGAAACAGGAGAGAGAGAGAAGAGGGGATGAAATAAGAAGGCGAACTGGGAAGCAGCAGCATCGGGGAGGCGGAGAGAATTCAGTAAAAAAGAGAGATAAAGATGCAAGATGACAGAGGAGCGGATATTAAAAGTAATAGAAGAAGAAAGGAAGTGATGAGAAAGGAAGTGAACATAATGGAAAAGTTGGGGGATAAAGGCTAAAAAAAGAAAGATGAGGTATGTGCAGAGGAAAAAAAAGAGAAAGGAAAGAAGAGAAACTATCAAGTGCACGGAGAAAAAGGAAATAGATATTGCAGAAAAAGCTACAAGAAAACTGGAGATGTCGAGGTAAAAATGAAGAAGAGGTAGGGGAAGAGAAAGGTGCAGGATGCAAGAAGGGGAGGGGAGGAAGCAGGGAAGGAGAGGTGGGCTGCTGAGAGGGCAATACCAAAGGTCAGAGAGAGCCAATCAGGATCTCCAGCCTCCTGCTTCCAGCCTCGCTCCATGCATCTGATGGGAAATCCCACTGTGAAGCCACTGACCTTGAACAAAGAGGAGAGAAGAGAGATATGATGGAGAAGGAAAAAAGAAAAGTGAGACAGAGAGAGAGAGAGAGAGAGAGAGAGAGAGAGGAGTTTGAAGGGAAGGAGGTGAGGGGAAAAAGAAAGGGAAAAGGTGAGAAAAGACATAGAAAGAGAAAAGAAAAAGACAGGTGTAGAAGAGGCCCAGACAGACTTTATCCGAAACAGCTTTTGCATTTTGCATAAATTACATGAATTGCAAATTAGTTCGTAATGCATGAAAATTAAGAGAGAAGGTTAGATAGAGGGGGGGGAGAGAGTGAAAATGTAGAGAAGAGGTGCAGAAGAAAGAGGAAAAGGACAGCAGGAGGTCAGGTGAAACGGTCAGGAAGGTTGAAGAGAGAACGTAGAGGAGGAATAACACAGGAGGGGAAGGGCTAAAAGCCAGATTTTTGAGAGAGGGAGATACACAAACAGAAAGAGGAATGAGAGGAGGAATGGAGATCTCTCTTTTTTTCTGTCATTTTGTTACAATAAATTAAAAACTGTAAATAGATTTGACTTGGCAGGTGGAAGAGCTCGAAAGTCGCACAGAAAAGGCAAAAAAAAAAAAAAAAATCCCTCCAATCAAAATAATTCTCAGCTG
Source organism: Thunnus albacares (assembly GCF_914725855.1). Lineage (NCBI taxonomy): Eukaryota > Metazoa > Chordata > Actinopteri > Scombriformes > Scombridae > Thunnus > Thunnus albacares. The sequence goes on from NC_058117.1 coordinate 26,874,670, forward strand.
CCAAAAGACAAACTTGGCAAGTAATCTTATCTTGTATCATGACTTTTTCTCTCTACCTCACCGCATGATGTTTTGAGTCAAATTACCTCACTGCACTGACAGATAATCACGCTGATTCCAATAAATTATATTTTGTTCAGGTAATAAAGGCTTGCTTTGTCCTCTAGTTGACTATTTGGCCAGATAAGAACAATGCTTATGTAGCATTAAATAAAAGGGACAGATACACCTGAGAATGTAGGTACGTCTCTGCTCTGTTCCAGGGTTGACCACAGAAGAAGAAGAAGTGACAACCTAATCTACTACAGAAAACTGCCGTTCCTCCCGTTTCAAAACACAAGCAGAGCAAAGTTAATTGAAAAGACAGAAAGAGAAGCAGAGAGAAAGTAATTTGTGACCTTCTTCCTCTCCCTTTCCCCCCCCCTCCTGACAGTCTACAAGTAAAACCACCACAGAGAAAGAAGATAAACCCATGGGGCAGCACAGCACAAAGTGTCTGGCTGTTGCTGACTCAGCTCTCTTCACTCTTCTCTTTTTTTGCTTACACACATACGCATGCAGGGTCATCACTTCATACTCACATTAATGGAAATTCACTCTGGACACCGTTCTCCTAAATGTATGCCATTGATTTTCACATCTCTTATTTTATACATGTGAGGCCAAGTCAGTTTTTTTATTTATATAGCAAAATATCACAAATCTTGATTCAAAAAGACCTTTAATGAGGAAAAAAAAAAATGGAAAAAAAAAACCTCAGGCAAAGCAACAGAGGAGGGATCCCTCTTCCAAGACAGCATCACACACAATTACACACAAGAATCCTTTGTTCATCATTTACATTTTAATGTTCGCCGTGCCTGCGAAAGTTGCCAATGAATGCAACTTTTAAAACGTCTGTCAGCAAAACAGGTTTTTTTTTTTTTTTTTTTTTTACAAACATTGTTTTTCATTGCTTCTCCAAAAGTAGTGCATTTATTTGGCTGAAGGCTCGACGGGTTTCTTTAAAGAGAAGGGTGCTAAATTGAATTATGGAGTTTTTTTGTCTTAAGGCTTCTGGCTCTTGAAGTGGAGTCTTTGCTTGGATGTAAATAAATCAGAACACCTTGTAAAAATACATCAGTCGTTGTAGAGAGGAGAGATCGGATAAAGGCTGTTGGTAGTTGAATGTCATCATAAATGTCATGCGTGATTGTCAATAGAAGTGAGGTCGTTATGTGGCCGATATGAGATGCAGAAAATCTCTCATTCTTGTGTCAAAGCATTTAATGTGCATTTGCTTGTAGTGTTATTCATGCAACTTATTTTATCACTGTGGAGATATTCAGGGATTATTCTGAATGGAAAGCACATTCAGACACACATTTGCATGGTGGTCCAAACCCTTTTCCATTAGTTAAGAATGATTCTTTGAAAACTTATTTGCAATTTCTTGGAAAAGTGATTTCACCCTTAAACACAAATCTAAAATAATCACATATCTTGTGTACACAGTCATAATCCAATTATACTAATAACAGAAACAACAGTATCTTGTATATCTTTGTCACAACCTTTACCACACGCAAACACACACACACACACACACACACACACAGAGGAGCAGTGTGTGTGTGGTTTGTATTTTTAAGTGTGTGTGGGTGCTGTCTGACTAATTCACCTCTTTGTTTGGGGCTTGTTAGCATTGAAAAGGGCTGGACTAAATGCAGCTCAGGGTTGAACAGCAAATTGGGGATTATTAGTCCATTTGCTGATAAAAGAAAGTCAGCTACAGTTTCACTGAAAGACTGAAGGAGACAGAGGAGGAGATTACATGTGGGGCACACCTAGACAACTGTAGTAGCACACTGTCTGATTCATTTTGTGACCAGCACTCACTGATAGTGAGCCCAGCAGTATGTTTACCTGTTGAAAGCTGTTGGTAGCTGCAGAAAGCTAAATATCAAAGCTAAGCTAAGGGTACACAAAATCTTCTATCACAGTTTATGTAATTGTATATCGTAATAGCAATGTTTTTATATAGAAGACTTTTTGAAATTTAAAAAATATATAAAAATTTATAGATAAAACAACCATGTCAGATTTTTTATATTTATCCAGTGAAGTAGATATTTATGCTGTTTCAAATCACTTCAAAACCTGTAAATCCAATTATTACATAATTCTGCTCCTGCTCTTTGATATGCAACATCGCCCACAGTGGCCTAATACAACCAGCAATCCTATCACAAGACAGGAATGTTGATATTGGATGATTCTGCAAAGCTCAAGCAATTTTGAAATGATTACAATCTATAAATGCATGGTATCTATGGTACGTTTAAGGTTAGGGAAAGATCATGGTTACTGTTAACAAAAAAGCAAATGCTAATTGCAAGTCTTTGGCGAGATAGTAAACTCTGGAGTCGTACATGAAAGTCAGACTCACTAAACACCCATCTACTACCCCAAACTTCTACACCCTTATTTTACACCTCACCACATAAAGGGCACATTAAATTAACATTATTATTGGACATACATTGTTTCTAGGACACTGGTCGCCACACACCTTAGTGTATATACTACAATTTATACACAAGTTACATGTATATACTACAAATTTTTATTCTCATTGTGATGGAAAATTCACTCACTCACATGTATTTGAGTGAAGGAAGGACAATATTATACCACACAGAAGTTGTGGGGAGAAAACGAGGTTTGATGGTGGGTGAACAATGGAGACTGGGGTTTGCATCTTTTGTTCACATGTGGTTGGGTTTAGGCAACAAAAGCACTTTGGTTAGATTTAGTGAAAGATTGTGGTTTCAGTTGTATGTTAATAAAGTAAACACACCCTGTCTCATGCTCCAAGGATTGCAGACTTTTCCCTAACCTTAACCAAATGCTGTGAGTGCCAAAACATAAGAGTAAAAAAGTTTAATAATGCTTTAGTTGCTATGAGCAGATGTTGTAAGAGCAGCTATGGTGGAAAATAAATTAAATAGGTTGTCACGGAGCGTAGCTTGAAACTTCATTACCAACATTTTGCAACTCACCAGAGACGTTAATCAAGTTACTGTATGTTGATAAAAAAACTTAATCTGGTTGGCATTATGTTTCCTTTTAAAGGACCAGTGTGTAAGATTTAGTGACATCTAGTGGTAAGGTTGCAGATTGCAACCAACTGAATACCTCCCCTCACCCTCCCCATCTAAGCGTGTAGGAGAATTTATGGTGGCTGCGAAACCAGTGCCAGTGTTCGGTTTGTCTGTTCTGGGCTACTGTAGAAACATGGCGGTGCAACATGGCGGGCTCTGTGGAGGAGGACCCGCTCCCTATATAGATATAAAGGGCTCATTCTAAGGTAACAAAAACACAGTGATTCTTATTTTTGGGTGATTATACACTAATTAAAACATATAAATTATTACGCTAGATGTCATTAAATTCTGCACACTTCACCTTTAATATATTTGCTGTTGCAAATTAGAGGTTTATGAACGTAATTTGTAGGAGGCAGGGTTGGATATTAAAAAGAGAGCTAGAAAATATATAGAAAAATCTCTAATGGTCGACAAATCATCTCTCCTAATCAGAGCTCTCATACCAATTATAATCAATCAGAATAAACCAACCATCAACCAGATCACTCATATGTGAACACCATGCGTGCTCATTGTTTGATTTAGGACCTTATCAGCTTACTTCCTTTCTGAAAGTCTGTATGATAGATTTACTTGACATGCATGTCATTTTTAATCTTCTGCCTTTGTTCAAAACTGAAAAATCAGATCTTGTTGGAGGGTCATATAGATTTTTTTGAACCCCTTTGATTCAGGACTTCTTTTGATGAAAGTCAGCAGGTTCAAGCTTGTTTCCAGTGTCTCTGAATCTCTGACAGACACACATACAGTCACACATTGTACTTAAATACTTACATTCACCCACACACAACGCACAACCAGAATATCCCACTCGTATACTATAATTCGTACTGTGCTCATGTATATGCACCCATACACACAAATGAATGCATGTACACGCTTGCACATGCTTCATCACACACTTCTATATCTGTAAGGTAAACAGTCTTGCCCTATCCTGGAGGATTGTGGGAGGATTTGTTTGGCAGGAACTATCTTTTCTCAGATGCTGAGGTTGTGAGTTTGTGTGTGTGTGTGTGTGTGTGTGTGTGTGTGTGTGTGTGTGTGTGCTCCGTCCAGACCGTTTTCTTTTCTCTGCTAACCATCCACATCTCTATTTCTCTCTGTCTTTCCCTTCTTTAACTGCCTCTCTTCTCTCTCTCTCTCTCTCTCTCTGTCTCTCTCTCTCTCCCTGACACACTCACCTCAGGGATCTAGTCCACATGTGGTTAAGTGTCTTTCCTCTGTTTCCTCGTCTCGTCGGAGAGGTGGAGCCCAGCCCTCGGGGCACTGCTGTCTAATGAGCCGCTGGCTGCTCTGCATTTGTCCTGTCAGAACAGAGAAACGACCTCGCTGCTAACGCTGAGGCTATGTTATCTCTATGGGGGAGCTAGCCGGAGCTGCAGCATCTTTAAAAGGATTTAGTGCAGCTGAGCGTGAAATCCCAATCTCTCATGGTGGATATCCTTATTTAAACAGATGTTAAAACCACAACCACCTGGAAGCCTGGGTATATGTTCACCTGAGGGCTTAGGCTGTCTGTTTGCATATGTTTGTCTCTTATCGATTGTTGACTGTATGTAAAGTTGTACATATAGCCTGTGTACCTTGGGTATGTAAACACAACAGGATGCCTTTCCCTGTTTTACTGAATCCTGGTTCTGTGAATCATGTGGTCCTTGTGCCACATGTATCACCAGGATGCATTTTTACATGTTTGTAGAATTACAAAATGTTGAGTGTTCAACAATGAATACAAACATGAATATTTAATTAGTTGTTTTCATAATTACTGTTTCTCTGCGTTGTTTCGCATCTGGCAAAATACGTGAACAGTTTTTTTGGGTAACGGATAAAAAAAAAATATGTAAAAGACAAATTTGGACTTGGTTTGAAAACTCTGTAATTACTCATACTACTTCTTTGCTTTTCCCCTTTACTGAAATCAATGTAAACCCACATAAAACCATAATATGTAGTTCAATATGTTATTCATAGACAAACATGCCCTTTACATCAACTCACTTAGACTAATCTCATTTTCAGCCCCAAAGCAGTAATTCTTCTGATTTTGATACAGATGAATTCCCTTTAGATACTCTCTGCTGCTGCTGCTGCTGCTGCTGCTGCTGTTTTTAAAACCACAGTCAATCCAAATGTAGCCAGTTAATTATAGCTTTAGCTATTTACAGTCACTACTGTGTTGTGTAGCCTTTACAAGAAAAACACACATCGCGGGAGGTGACATGATCTGTGTGTTCGGTAGCGTTTTACAGAACGCACAAGAACAAAGTGGATGCTGGAGGATTTCCAAAAGAGGCACAGTTGTTGCAGCTGCTGTGATGAAATCTTTGTTGTTTATTTCTCGGCCAGGGTCATCTACACACACATACTGTACCTGTGAGTGCTATGTGGAGAGAGGTTGTGTTTTTTTCTGATGTGGTGCTAATATGGGTCTTAGCGCAGCCTTAGACTGCACAGACTCCGCAGATAAAATTGGTCACCCCTTGGCTCTGAATATATGACGTTGCCAGCTGGTTTCTTGATAACCGCAGAATCGTTTCTCCACCCTCCCATTGCACCACATGGAAGTGATCAGGCATCAGATACATCACTGAGGAGACACACAAAAAAAAAAGTGCCAAATCTCAAAGATATTCTATAGGTAATCCATCTATTGTTACTGTTGTGGGATCATGCATTGGACCATATATCACATGTTGGGGGAAAAAAACAAATACAAGAAAACATACTGTATTGATAAAGACCTGGAACATGTAGGAGGTCTGCTGCAGTCAGGATGAAGCAGGAAGCAGAAAGAGGAAAGCCGTGACACAGACATCAGCGTGTTGCTGTCAGCGCTCTGCGGCGTGTGTCGGCTCAGTGCCGAGGGAGAGGGGAACCCCGCTGAGAGGAAAGTCCACTGAACAGCTCATCACACATGAGTGTGACTGTGTGTGTGTGTGTGTGTATGTGTGTGTGTGTGCGAGTGGGAGAGAGACAGAGAGAGAGAGAGAGAGAGAGAGAGAGAGAGAGGGAGTTACAGTACTGCTGCTGCTGTAATTCATCACAGCTCTTCATGATGTACTCCTACACACACTGTGGCTCTCTGTGGGTATGATGTTCATATACACACAATATCCCATTTACTGAGTGATTGTATTAAAATGTGAACATCCATAAAACACTTCTAACAGGGAAATAAACTCTAGTTGCACTTGTTTACAATGCAAATCAACTTTTTGGAAAACAAGTGTAAATTCAATTGAACTATGGAGTCAAGGAAGACATTAAAAAGAGGTGCAATTTCTCTGCTTCTTATTATATGTCTTGAATTCAGAGCTATGGCTGCAATATCTTCAGTTAATCCTCATTTATTCAGGGACTGATCAAGCCTATCCAAATTATTCTGCTCATATTTCTCTGGAGCACTGCGAGTGTCCAGAGTCTTGCTAAAGGGAACATGAAATGCAGGGAGGAAGACATCAGACATCCCTTCTCCAGCCTTTCAGTGGAGAATTTTTTTTTTACAGAAAAAACAAAATTTGAAACATCTTTCTAAAAATCAAATACAAACACCTTCTCTCCCAACAAAGACAGCTGATCCATATCTTAACACCGTCTTCACTCACTCTCCTTTTCAGTTTCAGCCTTTTCCTCCTCTCCATCTCGCTCTCGTTTCTGGCTTTGCTTCTCTGCTCTCTGTTCTGTTCAGGGTCAGTGGCTTCTCAGTAGGACTTCCCATCAGAAGGATGAACCGGGGCTGGAAACAGGAGGTTTCCTGCACCTTGTAAGACGTCCCAGCAGGTAGCCAGCAGAGCCCCTTCCTCCTTTCCTCCCCTCCGTTATAGGTGAATGAAGACTAAACCTCACTTAGAAATGAACTGCGGAGCATTTATTCTGTTAATCTGTATGTGCGAGCAAATGAAAACGATGGCGTTCAAACCTTGGTGGCACCAAATAACTGAGCTACTTTGTTGTTCATTGAGTGAGAACGTAATCTGAATTAAATACAAGATACAACCATTGGAAACACACATTTCATAGGTCAAGGAGCAACCCTGTCTCCCAGACATTATGTATATAAAATCAAATTGCAGTAGCAAATATGTTTTGCTGGAGACATAATGCTGGCTAAACCCTAAACCCTAAGCCCTGAACCCTCACGGACTTCATTGACGTCAAATGGTAAGTGCTTGAGTGCTTGAGTGTGAGAGGCTGCAAGGGCTCAAATTGGTTTAAATGGAAATGAGACAGCACCTTGTGACATATCACGAAACCTGACACCAAAACATGTTATGTATGACTGTGGGTTTGGGACTTTTTATTCAATAATTTATTGCCATACAAACATCGTTGAGTGGAATTTGTCTTAATGACCTCACTTAAAAAAACAGAAAAAGACAAAAATTGGAAAACTGCTTACTCATAAAGCACATAATATGATAAACAAAGTATAAAACAGACAACTAATATCCAACCCATGAAATAATCATGTGCACGACAGTCAAGTAGGGGATCGACTGCCTGATTTGAATGTCCTCCTAGCTCTTGTCTTGTAGAGTGGATGAGAGGTAATTGTCAAATAATCAATTTACTCAATCAGTTTACAGCACCATCAAGCAAAAATGAAAAGAAATGGTTGATGAATAAACTAGGTGTGTAATATAACCTATGCTTGCATTCCTCGGATTTCATGTGTTTTTATGTATCTTAAATCCTTCGTAATGTAGCGTTTCTTTTTTACATTTAGGCGAACCAGCGCAGCCACGGTGCCAGGCTGAACACCCACATGCCAGTTTGTTTACCATTTTTTTCCCCCCTTCCTTACAGAAGGTGTGCATAAAGGGCTCAATATGTCTGTCGGAGAGCCCTCATGCACTTGATGATTTGACAGTGGGACAGGCTTAAGTCCTCGTGGAGTTCACGGGAACGCGCCTCAAAGTGCGTGAGTCTGTGAGTTGTGGACATTGGGATTGGGCCAAACTAGTTTGTACAATGTGTCCAACCACATGTGAGGCCAAAAATGTTGATATTTGTTCCAACAGCTACATTCCTATCATAGAGAGGGGTGAGATGTGAGGTAAAGTTACAAAAATTGTCACCCCCCCCCCCCCACCCCCAACTTGGAAGTTGGCAAGCTATGGAGGGAGGGGGTTTCAGATGTTGTTCACCCATGCAACAAGCTCTCCCTTCATACTTAACACTTCATAGTACTCAATCTTGGTTGAGATGGGTGATTTCATTAGAGATAAAGGCTCATTATTCTCATTTTTTAAACTTTTTTTTTTGACAAAAAATAGCTAGCTTGTGTTGTATTTTTTGCAGCAAGAGGACAATATTCATAACTTTACGGTAAATGGTGAGTGCAGCTGCAAAATATGCTTCTGGTTATATAAAGTAAAGAAAGAAAAATGAAGATAAAAGCCACATGTGCTGCCAACAGTCTTGCTGAGTTTTGCCATTGTGTTTCTGGTCAACGATCATGTTAGCTGAAGGATATTAGAAACCAATTTACCCATTTAGCCTCTCCGCTGCCAATGCCATCTGTGTCAACGCCCGGTCTTCATTATTGGGATTCCTGATTAGCTACTATGAATTCTATCCCTATTTCACAATAGAAGGAAGGTTAAGCACATGCACACTTATGGGTTTTGAAGAATGGAAGGATATTACATAATCTACCCAACCATATCAATCTTTCCCAGTTTTCTTATCTTGGCGGTCGATCAGAATTTCAACTTCGATGGTGCTCCCGCTTCGCTGATGCAATTTAGATTGTTCCCCCAGGTGGAGGAATGGTGTCTCAGCAGGTTAAGGCACAAACTGTACCTCATCATACTTGCAGTACAGTATTGCAGATTTGAATCATGCTTTTCCTCATCTGCTCCTTTCACCATGCCCTATCTTGTCTTCCCTCCGTGCTTCCTCACAATTCTCCTTTACCGCTCCTCTTCCACTCTACAGCTCATGACCTTCAATTTTCATGCCATCCCATATTTCCTGTTGTTCCTGAAATAAAGGAGAAATGCCTCTAAATACTCTCATAGATTCGTTCACCAGACAAGACTGAGATTTCTAAATCCCGCTGGTGGAGGAAAGTTACTCTTTATCTCTCATCAGCTTGTTTTGTTTTACTTTAAACTCTTAATGAGCAGTTTTATCTCCACACCACCTATATTCACCACTATCTGTCACACATCAGCCATGAGAGGAGGAAGAAGAAGAAGAGGAGACTTAACTCATATTATTCTCCCTGTGTTGCAGCACTGAATGCTTTGCCATAATCGAATGAGAAAATGACGAAGCCGTTTTGGGTTAATTAGGGACTTGACCCCGTGGAGAACAGGCTACCCGGTTTATCTCCTGCTCTAACAAGCGTGTGGCTAACAGCCATTTAAAACACCACTTATTTACATTTAGAGTGAATCTTATGGCCCCAGCAACCCTTGACAGGAACTTTACGACTCGCAGTTAAAAAGAAACAAATGTGTTTAAGTGTGGGCTTTTTAAAAAGTAATTAACCCGTTTGTTCGAATGTCACGGTTCGCAAGTTTTTTCTTTTTCTTTTTTTTTTTTACACCGAGTGAAGGTTTGATTAGACATGGCGCCAGTTTGTTATCCACTTAGGAATATCTGTCCATTTCATCTCGCCGCTGTGTCCGGAGGCAAATTCCCATTTCTGCTGCTAGATTTGTGGGTGTGAAATCAGAAAGTTAACGTCAAATTGCCGTGAGAGAGAGATGTGTTTAAGTTGGCTGTTCCTATTTAGAAATGAGTTAAATCAGCTTCTGGTATCTCTCCGGCTCGCTAATCAAATTGTCCCCGCTTGACACTCCAGTTTTGATGTCGACAGTTGTGGCCTGTCTGTCTTGTGCTCAAATACACTCGCCCTTACGCACGAAGATTGTGTTTGCAGGAAACAGGGAGACTTAAAACAGAGTGTGAGTGTGACATGAAAGTGTTCAGTTTTATGGATGCAGTCACACAAGCATCCATGCAAATATATTCATGTATTTGAATTCTCTTCTATCCTTAATTCACTATGAACAATTCACTCACAAACATACATATCAGTACATTTTTTTTAACTCAAATTTTTTTGTATTTGAACAAAATTTAAAAGATTTACGCTGCAGCAAGTTGAAGGTTTATGATGCCATGGATGACTGAGTCTGTAATGTGCCCCAACATGTAACAACTAACAGTAACAAGTAAGAGTAACAGTGATGTAAGGAGCTCCTGAGGGTGTACCCAAGACCCCCTGAACCGGATATGTATGAAACCTTTACATAGTCACAGATAAGAATTAAACAAAATAAAAAATAAATTAACAGAAGACTCAAAAAGGTATTTCTACCCTTAATTGGACAGTGTAATTGTTTATTAATGACAGGGTTGGTGGTTCAGTCCCCAGCTCCTCCTATTTACATATCAAAATGTCCTATAGAGCAAAACACTGAACCCAACATGGCTCATGATGTGTGCATGAGGGGGAAAAAATGTAAATTACTTTGGACAAAAGTGTCAGTGCCAAATGAATTTAATGTAATGGCTGTGTCCTGCTCTCTGAACCACTTGGCCATTTTTGGTTGGTGGTGTGATCTGCAGCTCTTCCTTCCACACGCTGAAGTGTCCTTTATTAAGACTGTTAATTGTTAAATTCCAAATAAATGCATGGCAGTTTTAATCAAGCAGAACCTAAATCCAAACTTTAGGCCTTAACTCATGTCACATGACCATCTCTGGAGTCACACATGACATGATATTGATGTAAAGTCAAAGCATTGATCAACAAGACTGGGTCAAAACCTGGTATATGGCTGGACCAGTTGAGATGACCGGTCGGAACCTGGCCAGTGGCTCCTCACATCTCCGAAAACCAGGGAGCAAATGTCCAAATAGGCGTTATTTTGATAAACTGACCACATACTGGGAATCTAAATGGTTACTTTCTCACCACAGCAAAAATTACAACAGCTTAGTCTCCAACATTGCTGTCTGTTGGTGCGAAATGCATTCTGGGATACTTAAGCTTTGGCGGCCTTTGGCTGGCTTCGGCCGACGAATAGTGTAACCTCATCACTCATTCACTGACAGACATTCACAGTTATAGGTCTCGCCCTGCTGTTGCAGTCCAGCCAAAAACAGGATATATGACTGTAAAGTTGCAGAAATGTTGATGATCTCTCGGTTTCACCCTCCTCAAACACACACACACACACACACGCACGCACACACACACACGGAAAGAGAGAGAGAGAGAGAGAGAGAGGTGGGGATGATTTCCAGTTGTATTATTGATCCATCAGGCCCCCTGACATTTTAACAGGTTCTTCGAGGGCAGCAGTAATTTCTCAACAACTCTTGACTTTTCTTTGAAGCCGTGGGCTGATGACATATGTTGCTGACATTTCATTGGCTATCGTGACAAATCGCTTCGTCGTGCTTCCAATACTACAAGAGCAATGATGAAAATATCATACAGCACGTTTGAAAAATGATTTGGATGTCTCAGAATAAATCGAGAACGGGAGAGAAACTTTCAGGGTCGGGATGATGATATCATACTAAGCGAGCAATAAGCTGTTTTCTCTCCTGTAAATTTACTGCCAAACCTTTCTATGACATTATGAAGTGTACACCAGGTGTATGTCCTAACTGTTGTACTATCTCTTAAATAACATGTTGTCCATTTTTAAAATTTTAGTATAGAAATATAAGAACACGCACACAAACACAAATACACACCTCAGACTCACACTCCGCCTCAAACCTGTTACAACACACACACACGGTCTGTCAGCTCTTTGCAGCACAGCTGTGAACCGCTGACGCAATCAGAGGTCTCGAGGAAGGGCTTACATGTTACGAGCACAACTCTCCCACTCCGCTCCGAACACAAGCAAACCATTGTGGGTACCCTGAGTGCTGGTAACAGCTGGACCACACGGCAGTTATCTTGGACCTCGACCCTGTGGCGATGACAGGATCAGCTTTGGCCAAAAGCTGCCTTATCCACAGTCGGCACATGATAACATGATGGATGAGTGTGCAGACAGGCCAAAGGAACGAGCTGGCGCGCAGCAACAGTTTCTATACTTATACCGATGGCACATCGCGACGGCCTTTTAAGCCATATGTTAATTATCACAGAGTGTGTTGAAAGCACAAAGTAATACTAAATCTTGTTTGTCTCATCCCTACTAAATGAAATGCTGCAGATTTACCACATGTACCAGTATGAACTGGTGTTGAGTGGAGACACTTCTACTTGCAACGAAAACTTCAATGTAAAAAAACAAAGACAGGACTCTTTTTTTGCAAAGATCAGACTCAGCATGATTCAGACAGTTTTTTGATATCCGGCTTTTGAAGTTCTTAAGCAACGCAGCTTTAATTAAAAAGGAAATGATTACTTAAACGGAAAATTTATCAGTCTAAACATGCAGGTTAACAGATTTTTGGCAAATTGATTATCATCAACATTTCTGCCAATGTTGTCATGTAAAGAATTCTTAACAAAGGATATTATTGTTTTAAATATTGTCGGGTTTACTTTCTTCACAGTCTTGAATTTAAAAGGGAAAAAGTTAAAAAAAACAACAACAAAAAAAAAAACAAAACAAGAAAGATTCAAAATCTACACTGAGGCAGAAAAAGATGATATTACTTTTAAATGTTTGTACCAACAGGTACAAACAATTTTGGACTTATCAACATACATTTCGCACAATACGCCTCCCTCCCTGTGATCTCCTGCAGATGACAGGAGTCGGAGTCGGGTGAGGCATGTGTCCATCATCGGCTGTGTATATTTATGAGAGGATTATGATTGGACCTGTGCTTCCTGCAACCTTTGACCCTCGTTTATCCCCATCTGTTATTGGCTCATGAGTGATGCTCAGGCTCTCCTTTGATATTCTCGGTGCACATGCCTCATGCTTTGACAGAAAGAGTCGGACTGTTTGTTCATAACTACGAGTATAGCTTTTTTTTTTCTTGGACACAGGAATTTTTTTCTTTACAGAATTTTACTTTAGACTTTTAAGGAAAAAGCTGATGTTGTTTACTGAATAAGACAAATAAGACAATTCTTACAAATAAGAATTAATGAAGGCAGAGACAGGTTTTCTTATAACCTTTTGAAATGCATAATGGAAAGATTATACAGCTTTTTTTTAACCTGTATTTCCCCTGCATACATACTGAAGATGAAAGGTGTTCGCTAAAGCAATCACTCAAACCCTGATTTTCAAGGAGGTCCAAGGTAGATATCCACCTTTAGATAGCAAAAAAAAAAAAAACATGAAAAATGCTTCTGAACCATTTTTTTTAATCATAAAGTTCATGATGCAATGCTTTCAGCTCTGAGTTGCAAGTCAAAGTCTGTGATGAGCTGAAATATTTCTCAGTCTAAGATTTCTCCTCCAAATATTTGACACAAAAATGGTTATTGTCTCATTAGGCAGAATATCTCAGTAAACCGAGGCATTAAAACAGGATGTTAAGTAACTAAGTAGCTTAAGGATGAACGTCTAGAATCCTGACAAATGTGTCACCTGCCTGACTTTGGGCTCACTTTATTCAACCGAAAGAAGTAATGTAAGTAATTTTCAAATCGAGGAGAGGGAAGGAGAGGGAGAGATGTTTGTGTTTGAGTGCGAGTCACCAAAGCTTTGGCTCTGAGTCAAATAATTCCCTGCACCAGCTGATGTTAGCATGAGAAGCAAACCAATGAGGCCTGGGAATAATTCCTGTCACAACCCATACCGTCTCCATACTGTTCTCATAGTGCCTCAGTGAAGGAGGAAATGCTGCAGGGAGTGGACTTCCACTTTTGAGACATTGGACTAATTGGTCAGATCTATATATATATTTATATATATGTGTGTGTGTGTGTGTGTGTGTGTGTGTGTATTTTTGTTGTGTTTGTTGCTCTAAACTACTTGTAGTGATGTTTCTGGACTGCACTTCCTTGAGGTCATCTGTCAATTATTCAGACGGGGATGTCCATCAAAGTCACACATGTACTTGGTAACATCTCCTCCCCAACTCTCCGCTTACACATGTGGACTCAAAGACTGGAGGAGCAACAGTATCCCAGTATCCTTTCACTGGCCAGTATTCCTAGGAATTCACACCTTGTGATTTATGTCCAGTGTCAATCCACAAAGTAATCTATCCCTTATGTAGACAGGTGGTTACTTCTTTATTCAGTCTTAACCATAGTTAAGACTGAATAAATAATAATAATACTTTTAATTTGTACAGCACTTTCATTCTCAAAGTGCTACATGCTACAGCGTTAAAAACATACAACACACAACATAAAGAAAATAACATGAGTAAAGATGAAAAAGACTTCCTGAATAGAAAGGTCTTGGGTCTGCCCTCAGATGGTTAGGAAGGCTGTTCCATAAGCGTGGTGCAGTAGAGCAGAAGGCTTGATCATCCATGGCGTGGAGCTTGGTACTGGGGGCCCGGAGGAGCGAGTTGCTGACAGATCTGAGGGTGAGGTTGGAGGTTTATGGTGTGATCAGTTCCTGTAGGTAGGGAGGCATATGACCGTTGATGGATTTGTATGTGAGGAGCAGGACTTTGTAATCAACCCCGAAGGAGACGAGGAGCCGGTGCAATGAAAACCGAATCGGTGTTATGTGTTTGTGTTTTCGCGCTTTCATCAGCATCCTGGCAGCGCTGTTCTGAACGTACTGGTGCTTCTGGATGCTCCTGCCAGGGATCCCTGTGAAGAGTGCATTGCAGTAGTTCAGTCTAGAGGAGATAAAGGCATGGACAAGCTTCCCTCTATATGACAGGAATAGAGATTATATTATTATATTTTTATAGATTATATTCAATAACCACAATCTTTCCTTAATGTTAACTAGTTGCCACGATTGTGCAGATATCATAAAAAATGTGAATTTTGAAAACATCATTAAAACTCAACCAGTGGTTTGGCAGATTTGTCTGAAATTTACATTCTTGTCTGGTGTTGCACTGGATGCCGAAACTCAAAGACTCAAAAGGTGCCCAGCAGTGTGATGTGGGGGAACTGAAAAAAAAAAAAAAATCCAACTTTGCTGATGTCCTCTGATGTGCAGGAGGAGCAACAACTTGCACTACTTAACCCTAACTCAAATGACGGCAAGAGCGGGACTAGCTCGAGCAGATACAGGACCACAGCGCCAATAATGACTTTTTTCCTGCTTGTGACTCATTGTTACATTATAAAGTTTTATCAAAACATATTGCAAAGAAAACAAACTGCAAAACAGGAGCCAGTTAAACACCTGCGGTACTCAGCTACTGCCGCTTTTTATTTTGCTGTTGCTCTCTCTGGAAACAACAATCTCAGTTTTTCTTGTACAGACTCCAAACAATTCTCAATTGCTTTGAGACTTCCTGTGAGTCAGATCTGATACTGGCTTTTACATTTAAAACACAATATGTAGAAGCTTTCAAGAACTGTGTATAGGTAGAAGTACTATTTCGTTACACAGTATACTGTATCTGCACTGTACCTTTCATATACATTTACATAAACTGTCAGAGTATGACTCTATATGCAGTAAATCCCATTTTCTGGACACCAGTGTGTGGTAAATGCAGGGCAGATGCAGTAGGTTTGGGTAGGTACAGTAATATGCACAAAGTGGAGGTGCATGGAGTTGCCATGTATAATGAATGAACAGCTGAGCCACTGGAGGATGAGAGGAGGTAGATGGTGTTTTTTTTTTTTTTTTTTTTTTTGACATATCACATGCTAGCGTGTCATGCATATTTCATTGGGCATGTCTGGTTGGGCTGCTGCTTGCCTAGGGAGCCAGACAGATGTTGCATGTGCCTGTGTGTGTATGTGTGTGTGTGTGTGTGTGTGTGTATGTGTGTGTGTGTGTGTGTGTGTCAGTGGATACAAATAAAGCATCAAAAATGTGTATATGTGTGTGTACATGTGTGTACCTGACTGTGAGGTTCAGGATTGATCTAAAATCTCTTTGCAGAGGTGGAGGGAGTGCACTATGTTACCGAGCCATGAAGTACTTATATTTTAATGGTGAAATCTGACTTCACTATCGGTTAAGTTACTTGTCTAAAATACACTTTTATCAATTATGTGTCACAAATATCAAATATGTGTCATTTGAAATATATTTACATCACCAGTATATGTGAAAAACAGCTGAACATGATCTTACATGTACAAACGGTTGATATTCACGCCACTGCAAATGCATGCAAACTCTTAATTGCATTATTTGTAATGCTTCGTCATTACATTACTTGCTATCAGGTTAAACTGGTGTAAATGGCTTGATAAGTGCGGCAACACGAATGTACCTGGATCTGCTTTTAGGCTAATGCTTAAAGCTACAATCATTGATTAATTTGGGTATTTCATATTATAATTAATCAGTGTCTGCTTGTACTTGAGGCCGATTTTGGACGCAATGAATTTGTCCATCCTTGATTTAAAAATGAGTGAAGTAAAAGAGATAATTTCCACAGTGTATTTTTCTCCTGTGAAAGCAGGATGGGTTCAAACTTAGGTTTTAGAAAAAGCTGCCACAGGTTAAAGAGAGATTTCTGTAAAACACTTGCATCAAGTGATTGACGGCACTTTTGTTGTCTGTCTGTCACACAAATTTTCTAACAACCTGTCACATGACAAGTTAGGGTTTTTTATTACAGTATCTCTGAGACAGGATGGTGCTAATGTGACCTGGTGTGCATTGATCTCTTAGCTTTATTAAGAGCGGTGCCTTCACATTACACCAACCTACATAAAAAACAAACAAACAAGAACAATAACAAAAAACCCCAAAACAATGCCAATTATTTTAATAATGATGGTGCATACTTTCATTTACATTTGAGCACATTACTGAGAAACATATAAAGAGAAGAACTGAAGAGTACATTAAAATGTATAGGTTGTTGCATTTTATCCATAACAACCTATGGGTTTTTCTGTGGAAATAAATGTTATCAGATGAGTAACATCAGTAAGTTATCAAATGTAAATATTCCCAGGAGATCATTTATTTTTATATAGACCTGCAGCAGGTCCCTTATTCTTCAAACACTCTGCATCTGTCTGTATTCTTTTACTCCTCATGCATCATGCATGAAAATTGTCTGATGCCATTTTAAGTTCACCGAGTCCATTTTTTTAGTAGCACTGTTGATCAACACCACATTCATCCAAAACCCTTCTGCATAATCAATACAATCCAACACCTTCTGAGACCTTCAAGACACGCTGGAGTGTTGCTATGAAAATATGTTTCATAACACAAGAGACTTGTCATATTACAAAAATGCAATCAAACGAAGTAAAGTTTTCCATTGGCTAAACTGCTGAATATTTATATTTGCAGGATTTTCTGTAGCTCCTGTTACCTATATGGCACTATGTTTTGTAAGTGAAATATATTGTGTATTTTTAAAGATATATCACTTGCTCCCCTTGAAAACTGAGCACACTGTCGTAAATTGATGGGTCTATGCCACCTCTTGTATGGTTTTTAACACATTGCTCATTTTAATTGTTAGCATTGGAGAGTGGCCAAGGTTTCCTTGTGGCTGTATTGCTTTTGGCTGTTTGCAGGTCTCTGGGAATTGTTTTTCCAGACTTGGAGAGTCCCCCCCCCCCTCCTCCCCTCCTGGAGCCTGAGCCAGGCCAAGAACGGAGCCCTGGGGTGCTCCTCGTTTCCTGTGAACACACACAGCCAACACTGTGACACGCCGTACACACCAGTCGAATACACATGCAGAACTGTGCCCGCCAAACAGCCCCTGCTCCAACCTTGTCTCCTAAGAATTACGTTCATGTACAGCTATTCTGCATTAGTGAGTTACAGTACATTTAGGGGCAAAGCAGGGAGTGTGTAACGTTCTTTTAGTGCGGTGAAAAGTCAGAACTTGGAGGTCAACGCGGTGGATGAACATATAGGCATTTGGCTTTGGTGTCCTGGGTTCACATCCTGTCTCAAAGTAGCAGACAGTGTTGACATTTTTATTATTTAACCACAAATATGATGTGTGCTGAACCTTAACCAGGTGTTGTCTGATATTTACTTTCGTTGGAATAAACACAATGTTTACTTTGTGATAGTAATCTCACCCTGACTGTACTGTACCTAGACCATGCATCAACTGGCACAGACACATAAAGGAATAATCAGTGATAGAGTTTCCTGCAGACAGTTTGATGTCTTCTTCTTTACTTGTAGTCCATCACGCCCATTGCAATGCAACAAAGGCACATGTTCCAAAGTTATAAAAAAGATTATTGACTGTGAACAGACTTTGACTGTTGAGGTGTTGACTAACCATCCACAGTTTGGGCTACACATGCCTGGTGAAAAGACAAACAGTCTAGCAGTCAGTCACTGGATACTGATAACCATGGAAATATTATAAGAAGTTAAAGCTGTATTTCAAGGATGATGCTGAGTTCATTCCAGTGAAAGTTGCTGACAAGGAGCATATGCCAAAAAAAAAAAAGTTAAGGCTTTTGCATTCTTGTGTCCAATCTGCACACATGAATAGTGCAAAAATAATAACAGTTCTCAGACACTTTATTTATTGTTTTGTTTTTTTCTTGTGTAATGTATTTTAAATGTGAAAAAGATCTTTTTGGTGCCCAGCATCATGCAACCTTGCCGTGTCCACTAAACCTGCTTTGTTCCTGGAGCATAGAGACATAACTTTGGACAGGTACCAGTTTGGTGCTAATAATCGTGTCCTTTTAAAAATGCAGCAACGTCGTCTATTCAAACTGTCTGTGTCATATTTTGTTCCTTCTTCAGCTGGTGGCCCTTTAAAACATTTTCAGTGTCCTTTTCTTTACCACCATTCTTCTCCCTGTCTGTTCTGGTCCTGACCTCCTGTGTGTGACTGATGTTTTTATTGGTGTCCTACTGACTCTGGAGTGATGCGCCTATTACAGAGGTCACAGAGGTCTGTTATGTTACCCCCACCACCCCCACCCCCACCCTTCCCTTCGTCACTGCTTGACAGCACAGTTCAGGCTACTTTTCCCAAAAGCGTTTTGAGACTATGTCCATCCTTGTTCTATTATTAAGATTAAGTTCTCCTTTCAAAAAGTCTTTTTTTTAAAAAAAAAAAAAAAGGTCACAAGAAATAAGTCATCTACACCCGTCACCCCACCTCTCTCTTACCCCCATTCACCACAATTTAAATTCGTTCCACCTCATATTCAAACACTCACATGATCCCTTTGCACAAGTTCCAGATTACATGCATGTCAGGGAACGTCCAGCCCTGGATGGTCCAGGAGGGGAAGTGCTCGGGGAGCATTGCAGAAAAATGTTGCAGTAATTGAGTTAAGCAGCTCAGACAGTAGTGGTGCTGTAAGAGGGAAACTTAGAGCTTATTATCTGCGGTTCAGAGTTATTTACTGTCTAAGCATTTTTGACATGGTTGCAACTCACAAATTAGCTGCGGTCAATATCTCAATAATATAGTCTCACTAATAGCTCACATGTACGTCCATAAGATTAAAATGAGAGTGTTTTTTTTTTTTATCTGACAGGACCGTGAAGGCAAAACTTCAGAGTGAAGAGGAATGAGTTGTGATTTGAGAGCAATTACAAAAAAAAGGTTCAGATCAAAACCTAAGACACGTCCGGATGATAGCTCCAAGCTGAAGCTCTTAGCGAGGGGTCTACTAAATTATTGACATCCTGCATACTTACCATATTTTCACTCTTGCCAAAGATGCCAAATGAGGAGGGGAAAAAAACATATTCATCTATTCCCTAAGTGCTTCAAAGCACCCAAAGTGTAACCTAGACAAACTGAGCCAAATACAAACACTTGAAAAGGATGTGATGATGCAGAAGCCAAATAGTGCCGAGTGGCCGAGTGGTAACAGGAGGCAGCGAGGGGGGAGTTTTGAGGAGCCATGCTGGGTTTTTGGCGGTGATGACATTCAAGCCGCGACACAGCTCACCGGGATGCGATTTAGAGCGTGTACTTCCACCTTCCAAATGATGGCACTTCTAAGAGGTGAAAATAGATCCTTCTGCCTTCTCGCAGAGTTCACAGACACTTTATTTCAGCTACTGAATCATGAAAAAGGTATTTTTTTTTATGCTTTTGGAGCTATGAGGCATATTTAGCTTAGTTTCAGCTTGGTAACAAACCTACCACAACTCATTAAAACTAGGTTAAAAGTTATAATAATGTTTGTTCCATGAAAACAATAGTTAACTGAAATTTTGGTATTTTTTTTTCCTGAACTAAAAATGGACATTTCATAGTAAAAGCAGTCTTTGCAGTTGACTCTAGCCATTTTTCATCATAACTGTATTATGATGTGAACTCAATCTGACCTAGAAGGGAATAAATTACCTAAATCAGTCATGCAGACCATCTGAGATCAAATCTCTTTCATAAATCGAAGTTGTCCATCCCGTCACGTCCCGTTTTGGGACAGCAGGGAATCTGGGGGCGATTCGTAATATTCAGGTTCAACTCATGGAACAGCTGACGTGGTGGTGTCGGCTGAATCCTGATCCGCTCCTGACCGTGAGATCTGACCCTTACAGTGAAACGTACACATATGCGTCTCGGAGGAATACACCAATAAGCGAATTCCTGATTACGCTGTGTGTACGAAGGCCACTGACTGCTCTAGAAATCTTGTTTTTCATTGATTATGTTGTACGTTGACCTCATCCTGGGGGGCTCAGGGAGGAATTTATCCAAACTTTGAAATGAAAACAAACTGGGCTCCAGCCATGCACTGTAATGGATCCTTGGGAAAACTTTGGTTTCCAAGGCTAAATGGGACACTCAAATTAAACTGCTCTGGAGAAACAATTACAGAAAGTGTTGACACAGACTTAATATAACTGAGCAAATAAATATTTTTTTGGCTTTGGATCCTATATAAGGTTAAAGAAATACAGAAAATAAAGAGTATATAGTTACAGTACAAAATAAGAAGAAACTTTGTTCCAGTTACTGTACTTTGGCATTGCGGGGCCTCACGACATGACAGCAGAGACCCAACTAGAAAAGACTATAAGCTCTGTGGCGTCCCGAATTTTGCTTGTCCCTCCTTTTTAACACCATCTGCAGTTAAAACTGTCATCATGACATGCTGCATTAGTCCAAAAGTAAGTATGAGTTGATGGTAGTGATCAGTCATTTTGTAATAACATCTATAGAGCCTTCAGGAAAGTTTAAATGGGAGTATTTTCAGTCAAAATGGCATAAATAGTATTTGGAATGAAGATAATATCTGTTAATCAAGTAAAATCTCTATAACAGCTCTAATTAGTAATATAAGAAACTTTTTTTGTGCATATATATATATATATACATATGGGTCAGATTTTTCATTATGATAAGTTGTTCAACACTCATCAGCACCCTTTTGACTAAAGTTTGACACAATCCACAAATTTAAATCTCTTTGATTTGAATGTACGAAAATATGAATATGAGTATAAAAGACAGGTTTGTTTGATTTCTTTGCTACAACCTGACATTTTGCGAGGCGGTACTTATCAAGATAAGATGGAAGACAGAAGATAAAATTTAAGAGATGAAGTTTCTTTAGATTAGATGACAGAAATCATGCATCAGAATCAGAAAATCACAGTTGTCAAAAAGGTCTAAATAGTAGCAGATGGAGAAATCAACCAATCTTTATATGTACGATTTTGCAGAGAAGTTTGCCTTTTTAAAATTTTTTTATTCATCTGTATGTGTGACCATTTCTTTGCAACCCAGAGAACCTAAAAAGATGTGAAATTCCATGGAGGAGGAGGAACGCTCAGGCTTTCACGTATCCCCGGTTTATCCTTATTTGCGTTTCAGTGGACAAGTTATGTGAAAGGCCTTTTTCTTTCCTCCTCCTCAGTGCCACGGCCACCAGTTACAGCAGTGCCAGCCCTGGCTTTGTTATTTATCTATTTATTTAGCTGCTGGAGTTAAATGGCTTAGTGACAAATTAGAGTGTAACGATAATGACCGCGATAGTTAACAACGCTCGCTTCTCATCGAACAGAGGAGGGAATTTCCAATGCTCCTTTTCTCTCATTCTTATCCTGACGTATTTCACACCATCTCAGTGTGAATGACAATTACTGCCCCCGATGTGAATGGGAGCTCTGAACTTTGTTTTCTTTTTTTTTTTTTTTCTTCTTCTTCTTCTTCTTGGAGTCTAATGTGGCGATCCAGAACAGAGCGCGGGTTGCAACTGAAGCACACAATAAGGGGGGAGGGTTATTTTGGAGGAGCAGGCCGAGTTTGGAGAAAAGGGGGTCAAGAATCAAAATGGGAATGACATTTGCCATCAGCGGAGGGCTGCTTTATGCCAGCCATTGATGCGCCTTTTCCCAAAGTGAGCCTGCAAGGGGTATGATCTGCATTGCAAATTGGCAGCGCACTGGCCCTTTTCACAAGTGGACAGGCGGGCCGGGGCATGGTTCCCACACACACCCCATCCATCATTCCGCCCCCCCACAAACGCCCAACCCCCCCCCCCCCCCAACCTCCCTCCTAACCTCAGCTTGCCCGGATGGCCTCAATCATAGCCACGGTGGAGGCGGCTCAACGTTCTCCCAGACTAACTCCCCAGAGCAGGCTCACACAGCGGGGGCTTTGTTCCAGCAGCAAGACCAGGGGAGGGTCCGGGTCAAGGGGAGGAGACCAACAGCTTTGACAGGCAGTAAGTAAAGGTGTAGTCTGCACCATGCAAGTTGCCTCACACTGAGCTGCATGTTTGTTTGTTTGTTTGTTTTCCCTCAGCTTTGCCATCTGAAACACTTTTGTGTGCATGGCGTGTACACAGTTTCCGTTCTTTGAGGCACTGAGGTCCATGACTGTGGCTTGTTTAAGCTGTCAGAGCTTTGAAGCCGTCACACCAACTGGAGCAAAATAGTTTATTCTTCAGTAAATTACAAACTGTTTAAAAATTAAAAAAAAAAAAAAAAAGTGCATTGATAGCTTTGTAATCCAAGTCATCCTACATCTAAAAAGGAGGTAGTAAAAAGCATAGTAAAATAAATCAAACAGATTTCAGTGAGTATGTATCATCTGTAATAAAACAACATTTACAGTAATATTTATTAATGTGTACTGAGTTTTAGATAAGCTTATTGAAACTGCTTGTTGAACTTATCCACCTGGTTCGTTTTCACCCTTAATGCGAACCATTTGAGCAGGTGTGAACACAGTAATCACATATGGATGTGGACCAAAACAACTGCACTAATACCCTTTAGAGGAGGTGGTCTCGGTCCGGTCCCAAGCGAACTCTGGAGTGGTTCGTTTGTGGTGGGAATGTGATCTTACCCAACTACTAGCTGAACTCCACAAGTTTGAGCAAATGGCTCCAGTCGCCAGATGAGCTTTGCATAGTGTGATGCGGATGAACAAATTTAGCAGATGCAATCAACTAGCCAGAGAATGAATCAAGGTTGGACCTGGACTAGCGCAATGTAGTACATCGTATTTGGGCACAGGACCTCCTTCAAGACCTTCTTCATGTGTTCACGCCCCAGACACAACTGACCAATGAGTGGAGTGAATGTTGTGGCTTGTCGTGATGCATTTTTGACTCGGAGCTCTCTCTGTGTGAAAGAGCAAACAAACTATAGGTGTGAAAAGGTCCTAAGATATGTGAGTAAAAACTGCATTACAATAACCTAACCAGGAAATCAACAAAGGCCTGGATGATTCTCTTGGTGTCATAAAGTGACATAATGGATCTAATCCGAACCACCTTTTGTAATGTTTCTCTGTTGACTTACTTTTAGTCTTTTACTCATTTGACTAATCACATTGCAAAGCTGAGTTTTTGAAAAGTTCAGGACAAAAAAAAGGTTTTAAGGCAGGGATAAATTTACATGGTCTTTAGTGAACTCAAGTAACTTCAACCTTAGCAGAGGTCTAATTAGCCAGAATAACTGAAAACACCTGTGTGAGAGGGGGTGGCGTCTTTAATCACAAAGTTAAAAAAGGTTGGTCATTTTAGGTTGTTTGCCTTTTAGCAGCCAGTAGCAGCATGGCAGCACTTTTATGTTTGATTTTTCAAAGCGACATAAGACAACTAACAGACCTTTTTAAAGAGGTTTGAATCCTCTGTTTCTAAACTGAGAGTGCATCAGTGAGAAAAAGCTGAAAATTGATTGGATACTTATGGTGGGAGAACAGTCTGGAAAACCATGACAACATTTTTCTCTCAACTTACAAAGAGCAACAGCAGTCACAAACGAATTCAAATACTGCTAACAGAAGATTTAGTTACCTTAAACTCAAAGTCCCTTTTCATGATGCGTTTAAGGCATATTGCCAGGCCCTGTATTCTGCATTAAAGGCACAATGCATAAAAAAATGTAAACAACGGGGACACTCCATAACTCACCAACACTCAATCTTTTCCTGTCTTGTCCTAATCGAGTGTGCAGTTTTCTGATTACGTAACGTTTTGGAACTGAAATCCAATTTGGTCTCTCTGACATTTAAGGCCTCCAAAAAAAAAAAAAAAAAAAATCCACCTCTACATTTTTCAAACAACTTTTGTGAACAAAATTCATTTGAGACACGAGCATTCCTTGTTAGCCCCTGCTGAAAATATGAAGAAACCTGAAAAACAAAAACATGAAATATGTTAAATGATTTCCTTGTGGTGGATGAAGGGGAGAAAACTCTAGCATTAACGCAGTAGGAGGCATGAATTATGAAGTAGGACCTCTTTGCTGGCTACAGTATTCTCACCTCCTGTTTTAGAGTTATGACAGATCAGTATTTCTGTCACATTTCTTCCTCTTCGAAGCTGAAGTTTAACATCTGTTGTTGAAATTAAGTGTAGAGAAGCAAAGCCAACAACAGCAAGTCAGTCAAAACTGGGAAAAATATGGTATGGGGAGATGGGAGAGGATGCCACACTTCAAACCTCATATTTCTGCAGTACACTTAATTTCTGCTGCCTGCACGACTGCAGGCGTCTGCACTTCACTTCTCCAAACCATTGACTACTTGGCAAACTGTG
Organism: Thunnus albacares; assembly: GCF_914725855.1. Lineage (NCBI taxonomy): Eukaryota > Metazoa > Chordata > Actinopteri > Scombriformes > Scombridae > Thunnus > Thunnus albacares. The sequence goes on from NC_058117.1 coordinate 26,899,837, forward strand.
GATGTGATTACAGTACATTTGCTAAAAGACTTTTTGGTTAGCAGAAGCTTACTGGCAATAAATCTAGTTTCATTCTTATGTCGTGACCAAGGATTTCAAGCTTCTTTTATTTTTTATTTTTTTTAAAGTTGACTGCCTGCAAGTCAGTCCGAGAAACACTAGAAGATTTTACAGATTTTTTTGAAAAATTAAATGTGAAATGTATATATCTATGAATTTATATAAAATCTGGTTCAATCCAGAGGTAGGAACTAGATCTCACACATGTTTTTCCACTTGGATTAAATACTCATTGAAATGAGAAACATGCAATGGCAAGGTGAAGTTTTTTTTGCTGCCAGTGATGAAAGCACTCGCCCTTCAATAGCAACAACAGTGTCTGAGAGCTCACTTCAAAAATGGCCATAAATTGTAACCCTGTAAAGTTCCCTTTGTCAAGGCTTTTAATATCAAGAGTTTTATTGCTGACCTTGACATTGTGAGAAGAGTTGGTGGAGTGTTATTGACTGTGAATGGGTGCTGGGTGTTTTTGGTAGTTGAGTTCTCAGGGTCGCTTTAAAGCATCTCTACCCCCACCCATCCCATCCCCAACACATTTTATATTATCTTACTCTTGTGGTATTTAAGGGACACATAACCAGAGCAGTTTAGAAGGAGTTGAACAACAGAGTAAGAGTAAATTCCTGAGTCATCAAACATTTTTCTCAAAGTGATATTAATGAAGAGTTCACTTGTTGCTCTAAAAAGCTACATGAGAATAGCACCGGGATGAATCTGCACTGCATTGGGGATGTCAAAAATAAAGTTCAGGTGCTCTTTGGATGCTAATAAATAGTTTTTTAACATTTCATGGCTTTGGAGAAACTCAAAATTTTCTTTCTTGAAAAATGGAAGTGTAAGACCAGTAGTTCATGAAAAAAATGCCTGAATATGTCACTAAATACTGAGGAGCTGCTTTTGCATCACACCCTCTTTGTATTATTTGTAATCAAATATTGACATAAATGTGATTCTTGTCCCTTATGGATCAGCGTCCAGGTTTATAGGAGCATGCACATCAAATACCAGGTCATACTTGATGATATAACCGATGACGATAATGTCAGAACATTACAGCTGTACCAAATATTTTTGGGAGCATTCATTCAGTGTGTGTGTGGCCTTTATTAAATTCTTTGAAAAATGTTCGCTTTCAACTATATATTTACTTGCCAGTATGAATACAAATATAGTTTAAATAGAATTCCCATAAGCCCCCCAAATACTCCTAAAAATAAGGTTTAAACGCGAGAAATGCCCCTTTTTTTTTATTGCCTCTGTTTGGGTGGCTTTACCCCTCACTTCATCCTGAATTACAAGGAAGCAGACGCCCGACTAAATATTTCTACAATTTACAATTTCATTTAGCAGATTCTTTTATCCAAAGCGACGTACATCTGAGAGCTGATACAACACAAACAAGGATCTATCGCTCTGGGGTGGTGATGTACAATAAAGAAACACTATGAACAAAAATAAGGGTTAAGGTGAGGAGGTGGAGAGTGTATTTATTTTTTTTCTCCTTGGACTGGGAACCTGGTGGTTTTATTGGGCTGTGTGAAAGGGGAGGCTGCTCAGGGGCCCTTTGTTAGCGCTGCCCCGTCTCTCTGTCTCCGCCTTTATGTTTGGATGCCTTTGAGACGGGACGTGAAGGTATGCGGCTGGGAGAGGGCAAGCTCAGGGATGAATGGCTCCACGTTTTTTTTGAGTTGTTTTTAAAGTACAGGGTTGTTTTCACCCTGGAGTGTCCTCCCCTCCAGGACGCCCCGCAGCAGAGCAGCAGCAGCAGCACTGCTCTGTGGCTGCGTGTGGATTCATTATCAAGTCATCTTGTTGGTCTGTTTACTGGGAATTAGGGTTGAGACACATGAAGAATTATAGATATCTTCTCAGGTAGATTAATGCAAAGATGGACCTGGTGCTTGAACAATTAGTTGTGTGACAGAAAATTTGACGATTATCTGCTTTTCTCTGTTTTTATATCATTGTAAATTTTGGGTTTTGAACAGTTGGTCAGACAAAACATGACATTTGAGGACATCATATTTGGCTCTGGCATGATAACAGGCATGTTTCACCAATTTCTAATATTTTATAATTGATACACTGAAACATTATTGACCAATTAATCAAGAGTGAACAATTAGCAGTACAAGATGCATCTATCAAACAACACTTTTCCCACATTTTCCTCAAAGGAAAACAAAAAAAAAAAAAAGATGAGATCTACTGTATCTGTGAACAAAAGGACATCAGGGGACAATGAAAAATGACTTTTATGTTTTTGTATCATATCTTTAACAGAAGTTATGATACATGAACGCACCACCAGTCATTCCATCATGAAATCCAGTTTAAAACGTGAAACCTGAGAAGACATAAAAGAACAATACAAATTTATATATTTGGAACCGAAAGATAATAAATCTGTGTGCTTTCTTTACACAACATAACTCAAACATGGAACATTTAATTTCCAGTGCAACAGACTGCGTTTCTCATCAGCAGCTGAAGATACGCTCAGTAACTTGTTCATGACTTGACTTGAATTTGCAAGAAAAATAAGAAGGGAGAAAAACATTGGCAAGGAAATGCAGCAGGAAATGTTTTTTTTCCTCCTTTTCTTATGCTATGGTAGGAGAAAGGTGAAAATGAGAATTTCAGTACTTGACAAAACGGAGCTTTGGTGTCTCCATTCAGACTCTGTCAAGCGTTCCTTTCTCCAAGCCTCCACGAGACAACTATTAACGAGCAAGCTGATTTCAAAGGCCCTCTGGGTTGGAGAGACTGCATGTCCGGGCATCTGTGGAAGAGGAAGGGAGGAAAAAAAAAAAAAAAGTCCCATATTGCTCTCTTGCGCTCTCTCTCTCTCCCTCTGTCTCTGTCTCTGTCTCCTCTCTCTCCCTTTGAGAACTGACAGAAGTTTTGACAGTGGCAGTAAATTCACTTTGCAGACCTGCTGGGAGGCAGGGGAGCGCAGCGATGGGAAGGCCTTTCTGCACTTCAAGGACCCCGAGCGTCTGCTGGATAGCCTGTCAGAAATACTAAGGCTGATAATAAATTTGCTTTTGCACAGCTGTGGCTGTGAAACGAGCGCAGAGGCACCAGGGTGGAGGAGAGAGCGAGAGGAGACAAATCTGTGAGGCAATTGGTTGGCCTAATTTTTATGGAGGGGAGCAATTGTTCGAAGAGTGAAATTTATCACCGCCGCATACTTCCTCACAAATATAAAGTGCCTTTTTCTGTTTCATATGGGATTTATGCGTACTGAATGTCAAGCTGGAAATTTATCTGTCATTATTTCCCAAACGTAGATGAGTCTATTCTACAGTAAAACTTAATCACCCATTTCCTGTGATGTATCATACGGCTTAGACATGTTTTATCAGCCAAATCACAAAGGTGGACTCATCCCATCTCCAATATCATCTCCAGCAACAGATTAATAGCTGGTATTGGATTTGGACTCTAGTGGGAAAAATACTGAAATAAAAACTGACACGACACAAGTGAGCTCCTACTGGTGATTTCATGTTTTTAGCTCCTCTCTCCCATAAATTTTTACATTACTAACAACCATTTTACCCCTCCCCTTCCCCCCAAAACCATATTTTATTACTAATACAATTACGTATTAGATGTTGTATATAAATAAGTAAGCCATGCTTCCAAAATAAGGTTGCGGGTTGAGGAGGAATCTGATTACTGACCTGGATTTACAATAACCAGGTTACTTCAGTGCATGTAAAAACATTCTCCGATTACCTGCACAAATAGAGTTCCCTGAATAACCTGTTTGCATGCAGGTGCATGTAAATGCACTGAGAAAACTAACATAAATGAGTATCTGATGGGTAAAAATGGAACATATAGCAGCTAAAAAGGCTGATTTTTTTTTCTTTCTTTTTTTTCAGGAGCAGGGGGAGACCAAAGCGCAGCCAGAAGGAGAGTGAATAATGGTCAAATGGGATGGGTCATGTCCATGTCTGCTGGAGTGTTTGCCAACATGTTATCCATAACTTCTTGATAAGCAACAGTATGCAAGGAATTTTTTTTTTTTCTGTTTGTTCAGGAGGAGTTTTGGTCAACAATTGCTTAATGGACCATTTTTATGTTTTTGTCAGAAGCAGGGGCTATTTTGAAAAACTTTCATTCTTTGCTGCTTTAAGAGATTTGTTAGCAAGATTAGCAAATTACAACATTTTTTAACAGTGTTGATTCTGTCTTTTCTAACAACAAGATATCAGGCTAAAAATATGCAAACCTGATTATGTCCTGATGAGCACACATGACGGTTGCCGGGATCAAACCTGTGAACTTTCAGTTGCAGGGCGGTCTTTCTACGCACTTCTTCTGCCTCGGGGTGTGTTTGCTCTGTAGCATGTATGTCAGAATTTACTTTAACTTCCAAACTCTTAACTGTCAGTTTGTCTCTGCGTCAGTGTCACCAAGACAAATTCTTACAGTTATTGCACCCGGTAAATAAAATTGATTCAGGATGTATAAACAAGTGTTGATGTGAACTTTAATTTTTTCTCAAGTATGAAAGTGTTAATGTTCAATAGGATTTTACACAAATACACATCTGAGGCAGGTTATCCTGAGTACATTTCAAGACGTCTCTCCTCACATCCTTGCAGGAGCTGCCTCTCATTCCATCTCCTCTGTGCTTTCTGTGATCCGCCTCTCACAATGTAAAGGAAGGTGATACGTGTCCCTTTGCAATTTCCCTCATCTGAAGCCGTTACTTCCTTTCTTATCACACAAATGCAATGAGATCTGTGAGAAATCTGCTCTCCTGGTATCTGCCCCTCTCCCTTTTTTCCCTTCTCTCCTTCGCCCACTCTCTGTCCCTCGCTCCCCCAGCACTCCCCCTCACACTGCGTTCCATTTGCTTTGAGCCACACTGTGCATTAAAGCTGGAATCTGAGTAATGCATAAATGTATTCGGCCCGTTCTTTTCCACACGCCCCACCCTGCGGTTTAGGCAGGCCTGGAGTGTCCAGGACCTCCTCGTGAGGCTCCCATGGGGGATACCTGGTGTTTGAAGCCATCTGCTGAGGTATAAAAAAGCAGTCTGGGGGGGGGGGGGGGGGGTAAAGAGACAGGGAGGGTGAGACAAAGTCAAAAAGGGAAAGAGTGAGCATAGAGAGGCAGAGATCCTATTTGTACACTTTTGTTATTGTTTAAAAAAAGTTAAAATCACTATTTTTGTTTTCAAACTTTTACATTCTTTTCATATTTCTTTTCCTCACAGATTTTAAATTGTTGATATATTTTTGATCCAGGATGTCAATAAGGCCAAGAGTAAATGCAACCAGATTTAAATTTTTTTTTTTTCTTTTTTAAAAGGGATTGAAATCTGACTGCTCAGATCAACTTGGGAGATGCATTCTACCACCATCTTGCCATTTTGGAAAGATGTAAGTGAATCTGTCTCTCAAGATGCGTGCGTAATCTTTACTACTCCCCAGTTACACATTAATCAGTGGTCTGTGGAAACAGTTACTTTACGGGGTTTATCCCCCGTGATAATGACAGCTGAAATTACACTGAGTTTAGTCATCTTTCTCCCTGTCACATAGGAAGCAACAGCTATTATTGTTGTAACTAAACTGCCCAAGTGGACAAGTTGTTGTTCTTATCTGGTTGTCTGGTTAGCGTCAAGAGGAGCTAAGTCTGCAGGAAGGAGTGTGGTGATGGAGCACGTCGGTAAGGTAGGAGCCTGGTTATGGAGGGCTTTGTGAGTGAGGAGAAGGATTTGTTGTGGGACAGGGAGCCCGTGGAGGTTCTGGAGGACATGGATGATCTGGTCAAGGGGAGTGGGTGAGCTGGCAAGCAGCAGAGTTCTGGATGTACTGGAGTTTATTTAGGACTTCAGATGATGTGCCATAAAGGATGCTGTTGCAGTAGTCAATTCTAGACGTGATGAAAGCACGGATCAAAGATTTGGCAGCAGAGAAGGAGAGTGATGGGCGGAGACGAGCTATGTTTTTAGGTGGAAAAAGGCAGTTCTGGTGATTTGTTTGACGTGGTGTTCAAAGGAGAGGATGCTGTCGAAAATAACTCCAAGGTTGCAGATGTGCGCGGAGGGAAAGAGAGCGGAGATATCGATGGTGAGGCAGAAGTTGTGATTGGTATCGGTGAGGGATCTGGGACTGATGATGACGATGATGATCATCATCATGTCTGGCACATTTTTCAGATCTGACCAAACAATACCACTTCAAAGTCCACTTAGTAGCTGTCGTTGAGCTTTTTAGAGATTTAAGACGGGGTTTTTTTTGACAAATGTAATGACACATTGCTCTTTAACCACTGTCTCTTCAACTTTTTATATATGTGCTGCAAATTGGAATTTAGAACAACTTGATTTATTCTAAAAAAAACTGTAAAACTGTAGAAAACTGAACTATAACATCAAGTTTTAAGAACACACATGCAAACAAGGAAACAAACACCACCTGCTAAATAAATGATTAATAAATAAAAAGGCACAGTTTAAAGATCAATGCTGTATGTGGAGCTCAGCAATAAATAGCAATAGGTTGAGGAAACCAGGGGTGATAACATGATATTTTACATTGTTTTTTTTATTTTCACAACTGCAACTCTTGGTATTATTAATGCTAACTAGCAGTAACTTTGCTCCCACAACAACAGTTACTGTTATTGAAAGAATGAGCACTTTCAGTGACCAAAAAATATCTGATATTCAGCAATCCTGCAAATCTGAAAAAGGCACAGCTCTGTTTTTGTGCCACAGTAGCTTTCTATAGTACACTGACTGTGGTCAGACGTCCCACAATGTAAAATTAAATGCAGCTAAAATCCTGTGCATAATTCTGGCACAGATTAGATATCACAGTCTGACTCTGAAACATCAATAAAGCGATTTCCAAGCAGAATAGGACCGTGGCCTGACGTCTCTTTAATGTAATCTGAAATGTCTTTACTTGAAGTGGTTTGGAGGCTTTGAGGTAAGATCAAATAGTTTTACGCATCAAGATAAGAAACCACCTATCCTTGTTCAGCCACCAGCCTCATGCTGACGTCGTGGCATTTTCTTGTTCGCTCTGTGGTCTCAATATCTGCGTACATACTGATTTGATGCTTTTAACTCTCTGCAGCATGTAGAATTCAAAGAAAAGAGCTTGTTTTGAATTAGGCTCATTTCGAGAGGTTGCAACATAGACTGTGGTTTTACAGAAGGAACACGTGTTACTTTTCAACACTATCATCTCTGCTGGGTGAAAACCTCCTATCTCTGACATGTCAAGTGCAAAGCATGTTTTCAGCCTGAACAACACACCAAACAAGGATTCTACAAGTCCAAGGACTATGCATTTTTAGCCATGATAGTGACATAGCGCTGGGGATGGATCAGTTTCCTGTCAATCATTTTGAGTGACAAGTCTTGACAACTATTGGATGTACGCTATTGCAATCAAATTTGGCACAGCTTTGCAAGAAAGCTTTTCATCTAACTCCAACATCACCTTATCAATGACTAAATACATGGAAAAATTACCCAGAAAAACTAAAGACATTTCTGTCATCCTTAGCAGCTGTATTTCATGTTTAGTGCTAATTAGCAAATGTTAGCATGCTAAACTGAAATGTGTGAGGCACAGCAGGGCTTTGAGCTTAATGCTATGTAGCCTACTGTATGTAGCTACAACCAAGGCTTGATATTAGCATCTGCCCACCCGCCAAATATGGGTAGAATTCAGCAGTGGCGTGTAACACAGTCACTCTTTCTAAACACTTTGGCGGGTATTTTGTGATGTGATCTATTTTGTCATAAACTGGAGTGGTGCTGCAGATCAATCTGAGGAAAACTGCTGCCAGCTTGACTGCCAGCAAGCATTGCTTTTCTTATAGCCAGTTAGAGGGCTGATAAATGGCCCCCCTCTTCCCCTCGCTCACGCCCTCCTTCCGCAGCCATGAAAGAGAGCATGGCCAGGCAGCTTACACACACACTTAGACCTTTACTGCTGCATCTACATACAATTCACATTCACTTGTGAGGATATAAACCACACAGATACAAACACACACACACCTAACAAGAGGAAAAATTTAGGAGTATAGAATTCAGTCATTTTGAATTGAGAAACAACTGAATTGATTAGACAAAACAGATTTCTTCTACTTTGTATTATTTACTGTTAATAAATATATGAATAGACAAATTATACACATATGCAAAAGAAGCTACTCTTTTTATGTCTGTCATAATCAGTTGCATGTTTTCATACAAAAGGAACTTTACACACAACCTTATCAGAGCTGAATAATTGATGACTGTAGTGTTCTGCATTTCATTTAGTCTTGATTTGGGCGTTGACAATGTCATTTACCTTTTAAAGGGTTGTCAATCTCCAATAAATTGTAGCCGAGCCCTGAGTACAACCTCACAGAACTAGCATGGCAGTTGGATCAATTAATCCAAATGTGAGTACTGTTAAGTACTCACATTAACCACTGTAAAATCTGTAAAACCACTGTAAAATCACTTAACCATCACTTAACCACTGTAAAATTCTAAATAATACCAATTTGCTAATGTTGCGGTAAAGGAGAAACCTGTCAAAAATGGAAATAATTGCTCTTTAACTGGATGTTTCTCACCAGGATGCTCTTTGGGAATTGTAGTGAACATCCAGGTTCTTGTGTTAATAAGCCTGCAGCACTGACGTTTTAATGAAAGAACTAAAAATAGAAAGGTGACAAATTAAAGGAAAAAACCAACATAAAGTGACTCAGTAAGGTGTTGGTCCACTATGAGCCTCCAGAACAGCTTCAGTCCTTCTTGGCAGAGATTCCCAAAGTCTCTGGAACTTTACTGGAGCAATGAACACCAAACCCTCCAAATGATCTCCCCTCATTTGATGTTTTGTCATGGTGGAAAGCACCAGTCTAACACGTCACTCCAAATCTACCATAGGTGTTCAAGAGCCGGTGACTGTGAAGACCAGCGCGTGTGATTCACATCATTTTAAGTGCACCCTTGTGACCTGTATGGAAATATCCACATTTGTTAAATTTCTCCATTCATTAATACAGGTTTTTCCTTTTTTATTTGTGACCCATCTGTGTGTTCTGACGCAGGTGCTCATATTTTGCAGTGATGATTCATCTGGCTGTCCTAGCCTCCTGGCCTTGGAAGTGCTCCAACTGTCAGTCACCCAACATCGTCTGTGTAGAAAATGAATGGGACTTTTACTTTCAGAGCCATGGAGGCTTAAAATACCTCATCCAACTTTGCTGGACTATGAAAAATCACTAAAAATGTTAACTTATAGGAGATTTAAGATAGAGATGCAACATATTAATGTTAAGATGCTAAAAAGCAGCACAATTAATGCATTTGGTACCCTAAATGAGTTAAACAGATGTGTTAAAAATATAATAAAAAAATGTGGATTTGTCTCATTTGTCCTATCTGTATAATAGTGTTTGGAAAAATGGGATGATTTTTTTTTTTTTTTTTTAGTCATTTCATACCTAAACTCACCCATATGCTGTGCCATCTGTGCTCCACATAGCTGTTCTGTTTTCTATTGGACCAGCACACAAGCTGGCAACCTTACAGCTTGAAACCCAAATAATGGACTGTGTGTTTGCACAGGAAATCAACCCATTTCAAGTTCACATATGTCTTTTTCCACGCCACCCTTAGACCTAAATGGTGACAGCTCTTCTTGGCTGCACATGCTAAAGCTAAGCATGCTAGCGGGAGGGCAGCATGAAGCCAGAGCAAAAGCGCTCCTCTGCTGAGGGGGCCAATTTGCTAAGGAGTGTCCTGGAGGAAAGTGTCTGTGCTTATGTTGGCTCAGACAACCGCTCAGCTTCAACAGACTTGACCCCCTCCAGACCAGTTAACCAACAAACTCTGTGGACACCCAGGGAGAAGGCAGATGAAGGGGGGGGGGGGGGATGATTAGAGAGCAACTGATATGTATCTGCTGTTTGAAGGAGGTAAGAGTGACTCATCAGCTTATACACTTTGGGTTTTCGATTTCAGTGGATTTTCACAACACAGTTTAGAGGAGGAAAGTGGATGGAAATTATGTAATTATTAAACTTTATGGGAATGTATCTGTCCCTATTAGACGTTTAGATACATGCTCCAATATGAAAATCATGTGGATAAATATGTCACAAGGATAAATCTGTGATGATACACTTTGATTCAAAGCCAATTTGAATTTATTCACCTGCAAGAATTCGTTTCTGTAACGACTGGTGAAATAACTGGCAAGAGGACTCAATCACATGACTCAGAGATAAAAATCTTGATCAAAAACAGTCTTTACTTGCAAAGGTTTGGTACACAGGGAGTCAGTCAGAAGATCAGGCAAAGAAATCCAGCAAGGAGAAGAAAAAGGTGACGTCCAGGTAAAACAAAGCAAAGATCCAAAACACCAGAGGAATTAGACACAAGGAAAAAAAAAAAGGCTGGAACGCCGGGTACAAAGACAAACTGGCACTGAGAGAGGGGAACACACAGACTAAATACACGAGGGAGGGAAGGATAATGAGGGACAGGTGAAACTAATCGGGGCGGGACAGATAAACACAGGCGGGAAACATACAAGGGCTAGAAGTGACGTATCTAAAACAAGATAAGGAGGTATTTCAAAATAAGAAAACGATAAATTAAACACATGAAACAATGAAAATCATGACCCAGGGAACAGGGCGGGACATCACAATTTCATATTTGGATAGGATTTGATTCATTTATTTGCCCGTTAATGAAAGTACGTAGAGAACGTGGGAAACTGAAACTGGGACAAAATCGCAGTGACATTTGTAATAATGCAAATGGCTATAAATCCAGCCCTGGAACAATATCTCACTCAATAGTATGTTGTGTAAATAATAAAACGCAATATGATATAGTTTAATTTAATAGAACTGTTTTTAGGGGAGCTTAATGAACACCATAAACCCTAGACCAGCACCAGGATGGGTGAGTCCATGAGAGAGTTGAGGGGCCCCAACAAACAGAGTTACAGTGACATAAGTGCTCATGTCGCTGGGATGGTAAATTTGAACTTAAGTTTTTTGTATGTTAACAAATGAATCATCATTTTACTCTGTTGTTACTCTTTGTAAAAACTTCTAGAAGCAATAAAATGCTCGTAAATGCTCACTTATCAAACTTTGTGGAACGATGGCTAGCCCAGAGGTGACCTCATGATTTTGGCTCTCTGTTAGTTTTCAGATACTAAATCAAAAAAGAAACATCAATATTTTCAGTAATAAATCAGAAATGCCAAATTTGATGACTTATCATAAAGACTTTGGTTCAGACCCAGGGTTGTGAACTGATAAAGCCATATTTTAGAATTTTGTATCAGTTTTCTGATATGCGTCTGTTTATCTGTGTTAAAATATTCTGAGGTTGACTTCTAGCTTTTTCCATAGCTATCAATTTTATCACACGACCTTCTTTAGCAAATTGAACTCACTTTGGTGTCATTGCATGACTTAAGTATGGAAATTTGGACACATTATAACAAGTGGTCATATATGGGGGGGGGTATGTTTCCTGTGTTTCCAAGCTCAACATATCGGCCATCTTTATATCCCTACTAAACATCAGTATTTCCCTTAAAACTGCCTTGGTGCCTCAATTAGTGGCGAACAGCATTTAGTGTAGACAAATGTTTTAAAATTATAGTTCCTGACAATTAGCATTCCTAGACAAACCTTCTTGGTTAAACAAAAGGTTAAATTGATGCATATGGGCAAAAATACTACACACTCTTTATATTAAACATTATTGTTGGCGGTGTGACCTCAAAATACAAAACACAAAAACTTGGATTATTTGAACTACCTTGCATATAAAACATGCACGTTGATGCATATTTTTGTTAGTGTTGCTGGACAAAGTGCCAGTGGCTTTTTTTTTTTTAAACAGTAAAAATAGAGACTATAAAAAGCTTTTCCTATTGGTCACGGCTAAACTGGTCACAGCTATTTTTATTCATTCAAACATACACAGTGCTGTACATTCCCTAGAGTCATACCATGTGTGAATGTGGTGTGAAACAGATAGCTATGTAACTATAATCTGAATGTCAGCCCCATGACGACCTTTGCAAGCTCAGGGTCACCGCCGTTAATAATTTTGTTTAATTTAATCTTATTTATCCAGGTTTTTCACACAATTGAATTGGTTTATTTTCAGAAACACTCACATACTTTTCACACCAGAGCTGCTCAATCCAGTTGCCTTTTACTATGACTGACAACTGAGAAAGTCCATAGTTTAGCAGCTATGTGGCTCGCTCCAGGTCAGCCGTTGAGAAAGTAGGAAACACGGATTGTTGACTCAATCCAGTTAGTTTACAGGGAAACTCCACCAATTTTACACATGAAAGTCAATTTTCTAGTCATGGATTGTACTGGTCAGCCCATGAAAACATGATGTTATCAGGGTTATCGCTTATGTTTAAGTTTTTCATGGATATCTTGCATTACCAGCTGAGGGCTGGATGATGGAGTTTGAAAGATATCTGTATTTACCAGGAACAGAGGGTCTAACAAAAAGTCTTTTGAGTTGCGTCGTGGAAAACGTTGGATCAAGCATTTTTGGAGCTTGACCTTTACAAGACACTTTGCTGCAGTCCCCCTTTTGGACTCAAACTAATGAATTTATGAATTACACTTTTAACGCCTGTATGTGTCGAATTCTTAATGTAATTAAAACAACTTTTCTCAGATCAAAATTCTGTAATTTCCAAAACGCTTCCTAGTTTCTTTTTAAAGAACTAATCAATTTAATTGCAAGTAAATATTTATCTGTTGTTCATTTATTATTGATAACTGCTGTGCTCTACTGTTACAAGGAGACTATATGTTATGCTAGCAATTAATTGGAATTGTACACACTGAACACTATCTCCATATTACTAAATATTTTATATTTGCATAAACAATGGGACCTGTCAAATAAAGCGCCAACCTGTAGTTTAAGGTTTCCTGCCAACAGAAATACAAACAAATGGAACAAAATACCTAACTTTTCTTGGTAGATAGTGATTTCAACCAAAACTGTATTGCACTAAAATATGTTTCAAAACAACTAGTTTAGTCTTAAAGTCTGAAGACAGCAGAAATCTGTCTGAAAATCTGGAAGGCAAAAGGGAGCTTCATCTATGGTGGTCCAACCCTGTGAAACTGAGCTGATGTTGTCTTAAGCACACATGAGTATAATCAAAACTTCCTGCATATACCTGAAATGCATTCACACACAAACAAGGTCCAACCTGGCAACTCCAGCACTTTTCTCTGTGGCTTGGCAGATGTCCTACCTGTCAGTCACTAATACTCCTGTTATAGAAACTGAGCGTTTGTGATTCTACAAACATCGACTGCTGCGTTGCTGTGGGCTGCACACCCCAGTGGAGTGGATGTGCATGAGTGAATGATAGCTGTCAGTTCAGGAGGTGACATTCAAAAGGTGCTTAAACTTTTTCAAAATTTCTTTAATCTCGTTTTTTTTTCTTTCTTCACCGACTGAAGCTCCATGTTCAAGGAGTGAGTGATAAATAAAAACTAAAAGACTATATATACATATATAAGCTACACACATAGACAGATAATATAGAAGATGAGGTGTGTAAGGATGTGGTTTTTAAACAAATAGTAACTGAACTGAAAAGACAAAGAACATTGCACATCAGATTAAAGAGACTCACACCTTGGCATTTGCTAACACTGTACGTTTATGTACTGTATTTTTGTTAACACTATTATTTAATGATGTATTATTGTTGACAATATATCATTATGGTGATGATTTATTGTATTACGGTTGTAAATGATGTATTTCATTGAATGTGTTCTTTTTACTCTCATGTATGTAAATTTCCCCTGTGCAAAAATTGAATAAAGTATAAAAAATGTGCATATAAATATTGCTCTGGAAATTGGATAACTGCACAAAAAGAAAAAACGGTATAGTTGATGTGAGGGAATAAGACCGTGTGCTTAAAATAGACATAACACCACACTCTCACAGTAACCATATTGACAACACAGCAAGCCTCATTCAAAAGTCATTCCAACTTCCAATAACCACATTTCAAGCATAATGATACTACATGAACCATAAGCACCGCCCGTCAAATTTGTACTTGAAACCGAGCCTACATTCTACTTTAACCACAGATAAATGAAGTATGCTAATGCTGTCATGTAATCTAACTATGGCTTCTGAATCAGCCTCATTCATCATCAGTGGAACGAAGAAGCTTCACCAGAATTATTTACAGCGCCTGTCTGATGACATCTTTATGTGGTGCAGAGAATCTGCTGGGAGGCACAGCCGTGTTCACTTTCCTTATGGAGATGTCAGGGAGAAAAACACACACACATACAGTACCGCACGTACACAGAGGGGTTTCAGTGTGCTGCTGACAGCTGCCGTGTGTGTGTGTGTATGTGTGTACAAACCACCCATATCATGTTTTTAAGCATAATCTGTCATACATACTGTACAGTAATTGTACTGCTGTCTGCATTCATTCCTGCAGGCATATTTATATTTGCCAGCATGACACACAATGTGCGCAATTGTGTGTTTGGGAGGGACTCATGCGTGTCAGTGTGTGTATCTATTGTATGTTTCTGTTACAATGTACAGTATGTCTGTCCAAGTTGTGGTCACTTCACAGCTGTTTTGAATTTCAGTGCTGGATTGTCTCAGCTTTCAAAATGTCTTTCCAGGATTTTTTTTTTACACCTACTTTCTATAGAAATCATTGTTATAAATGTTTATAACCACACAAGGAAATAACATTAGTTTTAACCAGAGACCAAACATTCTATAATAGTGTTTGTTTCTCATAGTATTAACTTATAGCCTTTCATGTAAATCAATGTCTATTCTCTCTACTGCTGATTCATATTATGCAGTAGTTATTCAGTCTACTGTATAGCTCTGCTGTATCTACTGTATGAATGTATGTCAGTGTAGTTGTAGGGTTTTCTTTGGGAAACATAAGTTTTTATCTCTGACAGTTCATTTGGAATCAGCAGAACTGGATATGTAGTATCAGAATTACATGACATGACAGACAAAGAAAAGCAAACAGATTACATGCATAGAGGAGCTCAGTCTCAAAGTTTCAAAGAGCTTTAGCGATCCTGTCCCTGAATTAAAACCTGATCGATTGCATTGCCTTCCAAAAATTAATTACATGTCACAATGAGTGAGAGCAATGCAGATGTGTTAATAGATTAATTGATTTTGATTTAATTTTTTGGCCTCTTGGCAGCATTTGAACAAGTTAAACACAACATTGACATATTATCTCCCAATAAAATTGATGTGGGGAACATGTCAGCAAACAGTTGCTCATTATCACATCCAGTACACATAGAGAGACATTAACATTCATTTAGAGTTGTGTAATTGGCCACCCAAAGACTGTAAGTCCAACATTCACTCTACTTTTAGCTCTGTCTTTGTCTCCACCTATACCTGAGGGAAATATTTGTTTCTTTAGCTGCTATGTAAACACTCCATTGTATTCACTAATTAGTTGCTAACTTTGTCTGGTGATGTGCAAGTAGCGTACAGGGTGTTTTTATCAAAGCTTGTTTGCTGAAAATGACTGCATACTGCTGTTGTAAATGAGGTAGATGAGAGCACTCAAAGTAAACCACTTGATGTGAGCTGTAAAACAATTAGTTGAGGGAGGCTAAATTTTGGATTGGTATGTTAAAATACATTCAACAGAGTGTTTAAGTTACAGTTTAAAGGTGTTGAACACAGTGAGACCAACAAAGTTTTAAGACTCAGTCCAAAAAAATGCTCCTAATTTGTGTATCTAACTATGTATTTATGTAGACAATGCCTGGCATGTTGAGCTTTCGCTTTCATTCAGAGTGCGCACTAATGAAAGAAAGCTCAGTCTCATCTGCCGCCTCTATATGAGAGCGGCATGACCTTTAAGGAATCTGGAGTGTTGATGAAGGGGTTCAGGATCACGAGGGAGAAAAAGAGGGGTGAGGGTGAAGCGGTGGGGGGGAGGTGGGGGGTGGGGGGGTGAGAGTGGGGTTGGGTGGGATGGTGGGTGGGGGCAGGATGTCAGGGAGGTCCACTTGGCCATGAAATTAAAAAGAAAATGCAACGCGATACAAGGAAAATAAACAGAAAGAAGGGCCTCCCTGGTTTGGTTTAAACAGCCGGGGTGATTATTGAATTGTGTTGATTGTTTCCTGGCTCCCCATCTTAAAACAGATGACTACCAGAAAATACAGCTGCATACAACTTTGAATGGGTGATTTTAAAACACTTATTGGTTCCAAAATTGAATATCCATAACTGTATGTGATGCTTGGAAAGGGTAATGGTCAACCTTTGTCTTCTGACTACACCATAATACGAATCTCCCAAACGTCAGATATATCTAACAGTGAACTGAAGGTTACATATATTGTTTTTCTTCTCAAGGGGCATATGAAACAGTGAAGCACTATACTCCTTTATTCTCCTTTAAACACATTTGCAGAAAAATAAACTTGAAGAAAGCTGATGGGAAAATCTTGATGAACAATGAATTTGTATGCCAAAAAACAGTGAAGAAAAAGAGAATACTCTGCAGTTTTACATGTTTTGATACCAGTATGTTGGAGTAATGAAGAGCAAAACCAACAATGGCATGTTTTCTTAAACAAAAGCAATTGAACTTGATTGCTTGTCTGTTTGAATCCGCAGTGACAGCTTTCATTCATTAAGTCGGAGGAAACATGATTGATACAGCAAGTAGCGCTGATAAACAATTTTGTAATTGACCAGAACAGGGTAATGATGTTCAACGTATTGGGTATTTCCTGTTCAGCTCATGTGCTGACCTCTAATCACCAGCACTCATTCCCATGCTCCCTGTGTGGCGCAGAGCACCCGCTGTTCCAAGGTGCCCCAGTGTAGTTATTTGTAGAGTATCATTTAGACATGCTGTAAAAATACTGTCTTCCGTAAACACTGAAAATCCAGATTTTTCCAATCTTTTGATATGCATTTTTAGCAACGCATGATAAGATTGAAATATTTCTGTTTCTGTTAATGTTAATCGTTGGAGGAATGTTGCATTTATGTACAAAATGTATTTAAAAAGTACATGTTTTAATTGAAGCAATATACTACAGTTGATTGTGGCCCCAAAAGTCCTAAAACTGTTTCTATTTGTCAGACATTTAATATCATGTGTAAGCAGTTTACTGTCAAGGTTCAGGCTGTTCTCATATCCGATTATGTTGTACTTCCAAAAACAAATTGACTATAATTTTGTTTGACACTGTACAAATTGAACAAAGCCGCATAGTTCGATACAGAAACAATATAATGGAAAGTTGACTCATGCACAGAACTGTAGGGGAAACTCAGTTGTAAGGATAAAGTTTTTTCATATTCTGTTTTTTGGGGGAAAAAAAAGAAAAAAAAATCTTGTGACCAAAACCTAATCTTTATCCAGGCTGTGATAGCACCACCAGGTGACCATTATTATTACAAAATGTCACAAAGTCCAACTGTTATTGACTGTTGTTTTTGAGCTCAATCATTTTGATTTGGCATGGCAGCAGGTCATCCATAAACATATCTTAGAGCACAGATGTTCTGTCCCCCTTTACACAGGCTAGTCTCTGTCCTGCTACCCAACCAGCCAGACAGTGTTTTTCTCTTTTGTCTCCTCAAAAAAGGCTTAAACATGATACTGGGGATTTCTGTACTGCACACTTTCAGGAATGTAGGAAGAGATGTTTAAATGTTAGTCCTAAGTAGGCAAACTACCTGGATGACATAAAAAAAGAAAAAAAAAACAGTTCTCATTGTGTTTAACATGCACTTCAGTCTGTAAACGTACATGTCCGAGTCATGTTTAAAAAGAAACCCCCACAGTGCATGTTGGCACTGCCCCGAACTGGAGCGGGATATTCTCCCCACATGCACCAGCTCTCCCCCCTGATGGTTAAACTGTATTTATTCAGCATTTATACAGTTACAAGCCTATTACATGCTGGACCTGCAGTAGTGTAAGGTAGGAAACAGGTGGTTGTAGTTAAATTACAGTCATCCATCATGAATTGAAAAAGCATTTCCAGTATTAAGGCAGTGCAGTTACAACAGCAGAGAAGAGTGATTGTGATGGACAGGTCGCTGATTCAAATCCCTGAACCAGCCGTGAAAAAGAAATAAGGGGGGAAATGAGCAAGGCACTGTAAGTTGTATGACTATTAAACATAGTGCAGAGAAAATCTGGTGTGACCGACAAATCTTTTAGAGGAAAGTTAAGCTTTAATATAAATGAATCTAGGATATGAAAAATGAAGTTACTGTAGCAGTGTGCTCTACCCATACTGGCAATGTCGATGAATTTATTTGTAGCTGGCAAATACAAAAGCAGTTCAGTTCTGCAGTATTAAAACGCCAATAAACTCCCTGCCCTCAACATGCTCTCGTGGCTCTACTGTGCATGTCTGCCTTGTCTGCAACTCCTTTTCTATCTTGGACATTTCCAACTGTAAGTGGTTTGCTGACCTGTGTATGTGCCTCTCCAAAGTACCTTCAGAGTTAGAGATTTGACAGCTCTATACTGCTGCGGCGCTGTTATTGAGTGATGTCATTTTCACAGTCTGGCCCTTTGGGTTGTTTAGCTCAACTGCCACCAGAGATTGGAAGAATCAAAGTTAGCGCCTTGGCAGAGTCAGCAGCTACAGAATGAAAGTCTGCAGGCTGTAATGTCACAGTGTGGAGACATTTTAAGAGCATTTTAGTTCCTTAATTTCATGTATCACCGACTAAAACAGGATCCTGGATATGTGACATAATGTAGGAAAGGTTTTTTGAAAAGAAACCAGAAAACACTTTAAATGAAAAGTGGGAATTATAGAAAACGAAACTGGCGACCTGTTCAGAGTATACTTTACCTGGCATAAAGCAATTTAAACATTTTAAATGGAGAGTGGGAATTATAGAAAACGAAACTGGCGACCTGTTCAGAGTATACTTTACCTGGCATAAAGCAATTTAAACATTTTAAATGGAGAGTGGGAATTATAGAAAACAAGACTGGTGACCTGTTCAGGGTCACCTCTCGCCCAGTATCAGCAGGGATAGGCTCAAACCCTGCGCAGCCCTGCAAAAGATAAGTGGGTATAGCTAATGGAAGGATGGGAGAATTAACTTGACTTGGGGTAGATTTAGTTTTATGGAATTGAAATTGAAATTTAATTGGCATTAAAGCATGAAGCTGGTACTTGGCCGGTAGCCAGTAGTGGGCAGGATCCGCAATATTTCCAACCAAACACAATGATTAGCTTTTAGCCACTGTAGCAATGAGGCTCTAGGGATGGCAGTGTCAGTCAGTTGGTTGTTGGTCCACCACTTTGGTCTAGACTGGAATATATGAATGACTTTTGGATGGATTGCCATGTAATTTTGTAAACACATCTATGGTCCACAGAGAATGAATCTGACTGACATTTGTGATCCCCTGACTTTTTCTCCAGCAGCACAATGAGGTAAAAAATGTCACTTAATCAGTGAAAAATCTCAATATCTACAGATGGATTGGAACAAATTTTGTGTCAACATTCATGCTTCCAACATGATGTATCCTAACGACTTTGGCGATCCCCTGATTTTTTCCCTTTGCAACCATCAGGTTGTCGTCTGTACTTTTGAGTAAAAGTCTCAACAACTATTGGATTTATTGCCATGAAATTTGTTTGAAAATCATGTTCCCCCTGAGGATGCATTGTAATAACTTGTGACTTGTGATCCCATCTAATGCCATCACCAGCATAGCAAGTTGAGATGTAGGCTTAGCTTTAAACTATTTTGCATACTATCATATTTTATAACCTGCTCCGAAATTTTGTATGAAAAATCTTAATCTGCAAAGTAGTATCTACAGCTGACACATTTCCCTCCTAAAATGTTGAAAAGTAGGAGCATAATGTAGCAGTGATGCAACATCTTTAGTAAGATTTTGAGGTACTTTTACTTCCCACCACTGGTAGACAGACAAATGCATACGCAGAAAGACTGAAACTTTTCACACAATGCGTTTATATCATGGAGTGCTTACATTTGTTCACACATGTGCGTGAGAGGGCCTTTGTGCAGCCCCTGGCTCCACAGGGCTTTCTCTGCAGACTCTTTTACTAAAACATACTGTACAGTCCGGTGCTGATGGCTGGCATATGTGGCCAGAGTTCCCCGCTTGCACCATGACACAAGAATTCACACTCCACTTCCACTGAGCTTTGCCATCGACAGCTGCACTTTTAACAAGAGCTCTGAGATTCAATTACTGGCCCGTTTCTACTCTGAAACCTCATCAGCTGAGCCACACAGGAAATTGCCTCTCGCAGTGTAAAGGTGGTAACTGGATTGCTGGACTCTGAGGAAAAATGTACACACATTGTTCTTGTGTGCATTTGATTATGTTGTGAATTGTTGGCAGATTGCATAATGGCTAGTTGGAAGCATATCCAAGCTCCACTGGGTACAGTTTCTGCAAAAAAAAAGTTTCTCTTAGAGGTGGCGTATTTCAGATACAGTGTTTGAGTTTTTCATCAGGCAGTGAGGGGAGGTTTGCATTCACTGGGGCAATGAGCAAGACTTTTTTGGCAGTTTTTACTATAAAGAGGTAATCACGGGAGAGTTTAAATCATATTGTTTTGGTTTCTGGCCTCGCTATTTCTTTCTGTCTCTTGCTCCTTTCCCCTCTCCCTGCCTGGTTGTAAGTAAGGCTAAAGTGGTCCAGCTCCCACTCCTGTCACTCCTTTACCCTAACATAATAATTGTCTGACAGCTTGAATATTCGTACCACCGCAGGTTTGGCAACTGACTAGGACACTGAATCACAGTGAAAATCCAGCAATAACATTTTCATGGAAATGAAGTTGTTAGGCTCTCTTCATCCTGAATAGATGGCTGTAAAAACATTTTCTTCAGCTGGCAATTCACTGTTATACAAGATTGTTCCAATGACACGGGAATATTTCCTGCTTTGGCCTTATTTTTATTTGCTTATAATTTTGGAGATGGAAGAATTGGCTTGTTCTTTTCTGCCCAGAGCTGTTCTAAGTCCAAGTCGAGTCCCAAGTCATTCAGTTTAAGTCTCAAGTGATTTCTCAAGTCCTTAAGGGCAAGCCCAAGTTGTGTCAACAGTGTTTTACATGGCTGGGACTAAGTTCTTTGAATGCAGAGGCCTTAAATGTTACACTATGCACACTCTCTTTTTATTGTCTTGGACTTTTACCAGGTCAAAACTTGAGACTTAAATGTCCTTGCTTTCTCACTTTTGTGACTTAATACCAATATTGACCTGACAGACATGGCAGCAAAATGAGTACAGCAATCGTTCATTTTATCTCCAGCATCTGAGAGACCTCACAACATCTTGACAATAAAACTATTTATTTACTTATTTTTTGCCTTCTCTTGTCTAGTTTGACAATTTCTAGGACATGTTCCATGGAACTGATCAGTGGAAGCATAGAGGGCTCAAATATACACAACTGGGAACATGGTGAAGACAAAGATAAATTAGGCTTTATTTTATTTAATCTGTAATTATTTGTTTTTTTGGAATTATATCACATTCAGGGTCAGGACTCTCTGATCATTATTTTTAACAAAGCTACCAAATAAATCACATTTGTGGGTACGATTTCTCCCACAGAGACAACAATGACTGGTCCCAGGTTCACTTTGATTTATAAAACCGATTACATACATAAACAATTGTTCTTAATGCAGTCAGGTATGATAAAATCGGTCTCTGGCACATAACTGATCACCTACGTACATCATGCAAGTTGTAAAAGGTGGAAAGCTATGATCGGTCGAGTCCAACACGTAGTCAAGTCCATGATGGGTTTTGGATTTCACAACATTAATCATACCGACAAATTCTATTGAGTAATATCCTGGCCACCCTGTACAACCAGAAATTTGATTGGGTTGGGAGAGAAACTGTAAAGTCATGTTTCTCTGCTCAAGTTTCATGTCTTGCGCTCTTATTGCCTTTTGGATTTGCATGGAAGCACTCACTGTAAATCACTCTGGATGAGGTTGTCATCTATAGTGCCTAAAATGTAAATATAAAATTGTACTGCTAGTACATAGGTATGACATTTTGCCTGGGAAAGTGGAACGAATTGGGAGCTCCTCATGCAAGCGTCTGCATTTTAGGTACCTTTTGACATTTTGTTGGCAATCAGCAGCTGCGTGAATGAATGAAACTCTTTGGGCACATGCTTCAGTTTTCCATGAGAGGGAAGTGCATCAACTTATTGGTTTCCTTTTCCACTTTCACCT
This sequence comes from Thunnus albacares, assembly GCF_914725855.1. NCBI lineage: Eukaryota > Metazoa > Chordata > Actinopteri > Scombriformes > Scombridae > Thunnus > Thunnus albacares. The sequence goes on from NC_058117.1 coordinate 26,922,236, forward strand.
CACACACAGTTTGGCTGTGTCACTCCACAGGATAAGTGGAGAAGTGTATGTTTTATTCATTCTTAATAGCTTCTACAATATGTATTTTGTTTGGTCAGTTAAGTAGGGAGATGTAAAGTTTTAAAAAAAAAACCTGGTAACTGTGCGGATCAGTGTGTTCTTTCAGGCCACAGAACATGGAAGAATAAATGGTTATGAACCGATAATGAATAGTTTCAAAACCTTTAAAGGCTGAACCACAAGTGATTCTTAAAGTTTAGAGGTTTTAACCGATGTAACACACACACACGTACGTGCAAAAAAACATTTCAAAATGTGTCATTACTATTTTAAAACATGGACATTTTCTGCAGACGCGTCTGCAATAATCATCAGTGGCCTCTGCTGGGAAGACACAAGTGTAGTGCTGACAGTGGCCTCGAAACTTTCTTTTCCAGCACACATATCATGGTGTCAACACACAAAGTCAGAGGAAAACCCTTCCCGGAACCGTCCAGAAAAACAGAAGTTCCTTCACTCTCTCACCAGACCAAAATAAATAACCAAAGAACCTGGCTGAAGCACATTCCTTTCCCTGAAAACTGCCTTAATTTTCCCCTGGATGTTGGACTGCTGTGTCTGTTGCAGGCCATTTTCTGCCATTTGGGAGCCATTGAGTGTGTGATTGAATGTTGGATAGGCTAATTGTGATTTCTGACGTTAGACCGTCCTATGGGATCAGGACGCTTCCCAGCCATCAATCATCATCCATCATCGCCCTCTCATCAGACTGGTTGCTACCACTTCCTGCTTGGCTCCTTATTTGGTAGCGCTGCAACATGAAAAGTCATGGTGATTCAGAAGAGTTTTTATTGATACAAATGAGTTGTCTTGAGTGTTTTTTGTGTTTTAACTTTAATTGAGGGACAATATAATTTCATATAGAATATTATACAGCCCCTTGGGTTTACAGCACTTTTTTGTCCCACTGGATCTTAAAACTTAGCTGAAATATCGGGATTTTTACCCTAATAGGGAACCAGACGTCTCAGGCATTTTCCCCAGCATTCCCACAGGGACACATTTCGTCCCAAAAGTTCGACTGAGAGTAATTTTTCATTTTCTAAAAATAAATGATTGGAATTAGTCACCAAGGCAATAACAAGGCTTTATCAAACTAAGCATACAAGACTATATTAGGACGATGGACAGGATAGGTTAGTGTATGACACAAAAAAGTAAACGTACTGTATATACAGAAATGCATATATAAGATTGGTTTACATTTAGAGCTTCCTTGCACACATTAAAGCTACGCAAGGCAACTTTCCATGTTGACAGCTCACAATAAGTAATAAATTGCAGGGTGGGCTGGCTGAACTGGTGTATTGTTTGATGTCTGTGCATGCGTCAGGGCTTAGTATGAATACCATGTTTCAAAATCAAACCTCTTATCTTTTTTACTGTGTCTACAGACTGCGAATTGTTTGGCAAAGATGCTGAATGTAATGGATACCAAAAAAGGTGTCTCCTTCTGTGTGTGTTGGTATGTGATAACAAATAATCACATGGTGCTCTTTTACAACCAGTTGTGTTATAGTTATATTTGAATTAAACATGTGTTAATAAGAAAAATGTCTTTTCCTCTCTCTAAGACCGTTATTCAAGCCCCATGCACAAACAATGTTGTGCAATGTTTGTTTTTTAAGCTGAACCCTCATATTGTTGTTTTACTGATGATATCACATTACAAACGATGAATGCTATCTTTGTTCTTTGGTTTGTAATGCAAACAATATTCAACATAATATTGCTTATCTCAGACAAGTTATCTTAAAACATCATGAAACATTTTAAATCACAACCTGCGTATCCTTTTTAAATTTAAATGCATTATTTTCAGCTCATAGACTTTGAAAGGGTTCCAGGTGGTCAATTTTTTTGACAAAATCATCATCGTAATTTAAGATTTTGAGACCAAAAACTTCAAAATATAAACTTTGAAAGTTTGTTTCATGATTATGTAAAATGAAAAACTGTGAACATAGATGATACTGGCTGCACTGAGCTTGTTTGCTTTCAACTTGGTTTCCATGTTGCTTCATATTGATTACATGTTGTGGTCCATGAAAGCCTTCGGTGAGTGGCGGTCTCATTTCTGATCGATGGCGTCGGAGAGTCAAGGTTAGTATGTCTTCAGGGTGTTTTTGTGTACGTCTCTATGTATTTGTGCCAGTGAGAGAATTGACCACACAGCATCAGCTAGCATTAGCTTCAGTCCCACAGCGGAAAAAAACCCCAAATCCCACTGGGATGGAATGATGCCACAGGGTGAAGACAGAGCTCGTATTTTTACTCCTAACTATTCTAAAGTACAGTAAATGAATGCTCCAAATGCAGTTATACTGAATGAATGGACATTGTGTGTCGCCTTCTGTCTGTGTGTGTGAGGTCTAGGAACCATGTATTATGGGTTCCTATAATATCTGTCCATATGTCTCGCCACCACGAGCACCATATGGACATATCCCTGCATATTTATTGCACTTGTCTGTGTTGATTGCAGTGTTTCCAAAATTGAGACCTTCTTTTACACTGTAGACATTGGCATCAAACCAAGTCTCCTTTGCTCAGCTTTTACCCATAAACCTGTCTCTATCCTCCCCTCAGGCTCTCTGTGCACTGGAAAGTGATGTTTCTTACTCAACTTACAGAAACAACTCAGATTAGAAACTTTAAATTCTCAGAGCGGTGGGCAGTAAATATCACCTTTTCTCTAATAACGGGTTTTCCAAGATGTAGACGAGTAGTGTAGACGAATAAAATAACACAGGATTGATCCCTAACTTTGTTATTACACTTGAGCTGAAACTGGACAGAGAATTTCTTTAATTACTTTAATAAACAGCCGTCAGGCGTAATGTTTGGCACAATGTAAAGCAGAGTCACCTTGGAGTGTCTGGAACATTTTGAATGGGGGGCCAAGCAGGCGCAAAAGGAGAAGGTCTGGTGATTTATATAACTTTTATATACTGTACTACGTATATACAGAGAGATGGAGGTTGATGAAGACTTATTAACTGAGCATGAAAGTATTTTAACTCAAGTTCCATTTTCTAACTTTTTCCAGAGTTTTCAACCACATCTCAGGGTCTTCGTCAGTGAAGTGGATGGAGTTGCTCAGTTGAACAATTCAAGAAATTGCTTTGGTAATTATGCTACATAGATCTTAAACACTACTGTGGCTACTCTGACCACTGGACGATATGAGTTATGTTGGTATGAGTTTCCATTAGAGGCTAAATTATGATTTCATGTAGTTTGAGGGGCGTATCAATGAGGTAATTCATGATGGTTGGATGATGGTGAAATGTGACTTTGAATGTGACACATAAGCCACAATATTGTTGTGACATAGAAAAACATGGAAAAGAAAACTCTTCTTTTGAGTTGGAGGGCAAACAGCCACAGAAACGGCAGTCAAACGTCTCATTTTGTTATTTTCTCTCAATCTACCATCTCCAGTATTATATGATTACCTCTATTACAGGATTTACGGGACACAGGAATATTTGCTCTACTTCTTTCAAACAGCAGACACACGTCTACTCAATGCCTTTTCAATCTGAGTTGGACCGATTTATATGCAACAGCTGTCATCCTGCTTCTAACTGTTACCAGAGACTCCAGTCTGCAGTGTAGTTCCATACACTTCACTGATAAACCAGAGAAATGGGTCGAATAATTACCAGATAAACATTAAGTTTCAGTTTCACATCTGTCTGTCCATCTGCACACTCCCTTTCTCTCCAGTTTTCTATTTCTCTCCCTCTTTCTCTCTGTTTGTTTTTTTTCAGTGGAAATGACATTTAAACATCAGTATTATTTAATTAATTTCCCTTCCTGGTGGCATTGCCAGTTTACCAAAGCTGGACAGCCTCAGACCGGCATCCAACCCTGGTCAAGATAAGGGTCATGCAGTAGGATCGGCTGACGTGGGTTGACCCCATTCTCATAGACCCCAATGCAGAGTTGACCCATGCCACTGTCCCTGTGAATGGGGTATTATTTCTAGTGTGTGGTGCCCTGGAAATAACACCCTTGTCTTCATCAATACATCTCTTTCAGCATTGATCAAGGCTTGTCTGTTGCACTTATTCTTGAGATTCTGGAAGAGATGATCAGCTAAATCTCTGAAATGTAAATATAGTTTGATTTTGAGTAAAGCAAGCCTTATAAATTCAGCTTAACAGTGACAAATTTACTAAAAATGGAACATGAGGCATTTATAAACATACTGACACTGAATCTACAGATTATCTGGTGAATCTGAGACAAGTAGGCACTTGTGCAACACCGCATTGGCAATTAGCTGGACCTACAGCTTGCATACAGCCTAGAGGTTGTTCCAAGGTTGAAAAAAAGAAGAAAATTCAATATATCGGCTCCTTCCTCTCCTTCCCAATAAATGTCAGAGCAACGATGGGAGCCATGAGACACACAGAGGGTAGAACAGTCGCAGTCTGTTAATTTAGAAACAGCATGGTTAATTTACAGAGTGCAATATCTGTGTTCTTAACACGTCCAAAGTAAACAGGCTGTGAATTTTTTATTGGAGCATTACCTCAGGTTTTTTCGCACTGCAAGCTTTTTTAGCACAGCTTCCGTGGCTTAAGGGAGAAAAAAAAAAAGGTCTTTTCCATTAAAACTACAACAGATTCCCTATTATTGGCTGAAAATGAATTGGGCACTGTGGGCTGTTGGAATGAATGGAGCTTTGATTGGTTTAACTGAATACATGAGGTCCTGGTCAAGCCAACGATGAATCCCTTGGAGCGCGACCAAGAATGAAGTTATCGGCTACCAGTGTGAGAATGAGAAGTATGTGTGAGAGAGAGGGAGAGAGACCAATAAAGCACACTGGATAAATATGTGCATCACTAAAATCATTGTATGGACATTCTTAATACTGATTACAGAGTATACATTATTTTCAGATAACAGCTTAACTCTGATGATAACCTTATTATTGTCATAATTTAAGCAGTTGGCTTAATTTAATTTATGAATGGTTTTCAGCTGTTACGGTCTTTCCTAGTTGTAAAGTTCAAGTTCATAATCATTAAGAATTCAGTTCCTGGTTGTGTTTGCGACACCTGTGGATACTGGCAGTAACGGCAAATGTATTTTAATAATATTGGTCCCAGATTTCCTTTCAAAATTACACATGTAATGACAACTGGGGCAGCACACATACCTTGAGTAGCTTCAGAAATGCAACAGAGGAGGAGCGACCGGTTTTGCAGCGAAGCCACACAACCCAATAGTGGAGTTCAACTGGATGCACCTGACCTATCCATCCATCCATCCATCCATCCATCCATCCATCTAACCATCTAAAATCAGCCATTCCATTCCTTCTCTCTCACTCCACTCACTCACTGGTTCTCCCTCTTGCACAACACCTTTTCATTTATTTGGTTTGGTTTTGCTGTATTTATTATTTTACACCATGCAGCACAACATAATCACACACCCACTCACCGACACCTCTGATCTACTAATTGATCCCTGCACACAAGTTGATGTTTTATTGCAAAAATCTGTTAATACATTTAATTATTAGATTTCCCCATTTTCTTTTTGTCATGAATCACATATATCTATATATATCTATATACACACACAAACTGTATATATGTATGTATATATTTATATAGGTTCAATGGCTATTGCAGAAAAATGACCATACATAAATAAGATCAAAATAGGGTTTGATATGATTACAATCTTACAGATTTTAAGGTTGACAAAAATAGTGCCAATTACGTAATCTCTGTTTAAAAACTGTATTGGTATAAGTGGGATAATTCACTCTAAACTATCTAGCTATCAAAAAGTAATGCACTTCAAAGACAGGTTGAATTTGTGTGTGACTCAAGGGATTGCAGACGTCAATGGTCACCTTTGTTGTTTGTAATTGAACAGTCTCAAATGCTAAAATACATATTAAGGTTAGAAATAGAAATGTGGCCACTTGTACTGAGCTGTATTCTGGTCTAACTGAAGCTGTTGTGGGAGTAGAAACTGTATTTAAGATTTGCTTTACATTAGCATCCATTTTAAATGTAATGAAACAATGGTACACTAAACATGTCAATTAATTTCTACTTTTCAACCAATTTTATCCCATTTTTTACCAAGATTCTGGACGTCCTGACTTGCAAATCACAGACTCAGGACTGGTTGGTATAAGACTAAGGTTTTGTTTAGTTATGTGTTTACAGACACAGTAGTTAAATTTAGACTTGGGTATGGTTTGGTTAAGGTCAGGGTAAAGACGTAGGAGGGACATGGTTTTTAATCTTTCCCCTACAGCTATATTTTTTCATCCACAATTGTTTCAAAAACAAACTGAGCTGTGCTGCAAACCTGGTGATGGATCAGTTACAAAGCTTGCATCAGTTCATCAGCTACAATGTCTACTGCAGGAATTGGACCTCTAATGGTTTTCAGCAATGGTTTCATAGAGATTTTTGATAACGCAAAGCCTCTGTAGGTGCATTAACAGGATAGATTTGATCATCAAACATTATCTCTCACTGAATTTCTTTGGTTTCAGTGCTGTGCTAAAAGCCGCCAGACTGTTAACTTGGAAGTCTTGCCACAGGCTATGAGAAACGGCAGGCCTAACCACAGTGTCCATTACAGGTCCATCCAGGATAAAGACATGTAATTAGCAGATGCTCTTGACAGCATAGGGTCAATTTAAGGGCCACCTGGGATATCTCACTGGCTGGGAACAGCAGTGATTGTAGCTCATCTTAATTTAGCCTCGGAGAACAGGGAAGAGCAAAGGAAACTTTTACTTCAGTCATCAAATTGTGGTATTTTTCAGCAATTTTCTATTATGTTCTGTCTATTTTGTCCATGACCATAGATCTGACTTGTTGATGAACTGACCATCAGTTCTTCAGGAGGACACTCCTCTGCTGTCAGGGCAGGGTGACACAGACAACCACTCACACACGACAGCAGTCACACACATACAAATGTGCACACAGATACATGAAAATATTTTTGTATAATTACAAATTCTGTATCTGCAAACCAAGAGTATTTTTCTCTGCACAGTGAAAGGCATGAAGCAGGACACAATGCAAGAAACCTATCAGAGGCTGCTGTCATTGATGGAAGAGAGACCACCGCTCTCTCTGCCCGATGGCCACTGCTGGACCAGATGGTGAGTGACCTGACAAATAGGGGTTACGGAGGGTCAGGAGGGCAGCTGCAGGGTAGCTGGTCAGTGTGGGTGGTATAAGTATCCACTGATGGCCAATATTACAAGGAGATGTTTCTTCTGTAGTTCTGTTACTCATCAAGATTTCAGGCAAAAGCATTCAAGGTTGAAAACTTTCTTGGCATGACTTTTGTTCGTTTACAGTGGTGAATCTCCAAAAGTGAGCTTTGTAGGAATTTTGCAAAACAGGCCAGAGAGCATTCACTTATGACGTTTTCTCCTCAGGTATGGAGCATTTTTATCAGTAGTTGGGAGAATCTTTACTTTCGCAATGAAGTGATTCAAGTTGGTGGTGATTATATGCAAAACACCAGGGGAGGAACCACAAGAATTCTGTGGGATTAGTTTCTTAAACAACAAAGGAGAGGCAATGAATTCCACACCACTACTAGTTATGTCAGTTGGTTTGGGATGGCAATGTTGGTCTCCTGGATGGAGTGCCATGAGATTTTGTACAAAAGGCTTCTTCATTTGATCTGGATGACTGGGAATCTGTAGACATTTGGCTTGCCATGAAATTTGGTAAATATCTATGGTGCCCAGAGGATGACTCCTAATGACATTTTTGTGAACCCTGACTTTGCATCTAGTGCCACCAGCCGGTCAAAGCTTTCACTGGGTTTCTCGATAAAAATTTTGTATAGACATTCATGTTTCCCACATGATGAATCAATCATCAATTTCAGTATTTCCAGTACTTTGGCCAAATATTTGCAAAACCAATGACATTCCCATCATTCTCACCTGTACTTTGTGTTTAGTTGGGAAATATTTGCATGTCAACATACTATTGAAATCATCTGTATCAGTGAATTTAAGAATGCAAGTGAGAGAAACAGATGCAAATTCACTCTAGGTGGCAACACACACAGCCACACTTAACACTTCCAAGGTAGGTGTAAACGGTGCTTGCCAGCGACAGCTATAGTGTCTGTATAGTTGGTATGCTGTTTGAGGTAAATAAAAACAGAATGCAGACAGTCCAGCTGTCAAATTCATGCAAATAACACAAATTTGTTTTGAGTCTGAACACACCAGAAGAATGCTGCTGGTAACAGTAAATCGTTCTCAACAATGAGCTGCAAAGAAGAAGGCAGCTCTGGACAATCGATATCATTTGGCAGCTTGATGGTGATAAAATCATATTATCAGTTTTCAAAGAATTCAATCCAAGACCAGAATTGACCACTTTGCAACATCCAGACCAAAGCACTATCAGCTCCAGTGCTGCTGCTGCTGCTCTGCTCTCTGACCTTTTACTTGTAGAGAGGGGCAATAGGGAAGAAAATGTCCCAGCAAGGGATGAGTAAAGTATAAATATAATAAAATCATCAATTTAATTGATCCTTAGTGTGCTTACTTTTTTGAATTTGTTTCTACATTTTCCACACTTATCCAAATGAGGATCCCTGGTGGTTCCCCTCCCTAATGCTGCTCTCCTCATCGACCTTTTATCATTTCTCACAGTTAATCCAAATAATCCATGTTGCATTATCTGGTGGCCACTGTGCATTAGCTTAAGCTAAAAGTTTTTAGGTATAAATACAACCTTTTATCATACTCTTCATAAAGTTTGCACTAGATGCTTTTAGGGACAGCTTTCAACTTAAGACACCTGCATTTATTTTCCATTTACACACCGTCTCAAGCATGTCCTGTTCTACTCTAGTCTCTTGACGCCCATTTAGTTCTGCTTATACAAACAGACGCTATCAGCCGTACAAAATGTTTTGTCTTCGTTCCATTAGCCGACACACATGGCTGCTTCAAGATTCAGCACGTCACAAGCTGGAAAACACTGGAGCATACTGGAGAAGTTGACTTGGACGTGCACTCGCTCTCATCGACCATAAGACGTGCCAGCCAAATGATAACAGTTGACACTGAAAGCATACCGCGTGTCCATCGACTCCTGTGCAGGCTGTTGGAGTGTTTTCCCAATTTAACACATTTCCAACACACATGCATGTAATGCCACTTTCTGGACACTTTTACCAAGCCCCAAGTGTAGACATCCACTATAGTTCATCATGAGTGGCTGCAGCTGTTACAAAGCTGTTAATGCCATGCTAAACACACAGAGCTACAACATCACACTGCTCACCAACCACAAACTCCACAGCTTTTGAGTTAAGTTGACAATGTTATATGTTTCAAGGCTTTTTCATCTTAGCTCTTATTATAGTTATTTTCTGTATGTTGTGTGTTCTATGTTATTAATACTGTAGCAATTTGAGTTTCACTATGAATGAAAAGTGTGGTACAAATGAAATGTATTATTATCATTATTATTATTATTTCTACTTTTGTACACTTAACACAGCATCTAATTTAGTTTAGATTTGAGACTCAATGTTTTTTTTGTATTAAGTCAATACATTTCTTAACATATTTATTGAGAAATCAGATCATTTAAAAGTCAATAATACAAAAGTTCAGGTGAAAATCAGATTGTAAATGTACAAACACAGAGTCTTTTATTTTACTTACTTAGCTGGACTTTGGATCATAATTAGCAGCTAATTTGCTTTTCTCTTTGATTTTCTCTTTATTGGCAATTACCAGAAGAATTTTCTATGCTGAAACCGAAAAAATAACAAATTTTGAATGTGTAGAGCCATTTGGGGGAAATCTAGGTGAAAGTATGAGTAAAAGGTCAGCTTTCTTGTGAAAAACTTGAACATTTTCTGTGAAAATCAGTATAAAAAGAGGAAAAAAAAGGAAAATTAGCCTTAATTACTCTGCCTGTCTTTGCTGAAAATATAGTAAATCCTATAAACTATTTCTGTCAACGCTCATCCAATGTTTAGGGGTAATTGTAGAGAATTCATGTATGTTGACAAACATCAAAACTATTTCATTTTTACATAAAGCTTTTAATAACTGCACCAAATCTAATTCCATTTCCAAATCTGATTCATTTTTGAAACTCAAGTCATGCAAGCCTTGGAGAAATGTTTTTTTAATGATAAAACCCAGGAAATCTACTAGTCTTTGTTCTTTTTCCTCACAGCTACGACCTCAGCAATAAATAAATGCATTACTGTCACAGTAAGCTCCATATGCCCGCACTACTGACATGAGTTCAATCTCTCTGAGTGTAGTTTTGTAAACTTTGGGCACTTGGAGAATGACGGAACCCACAAATGTGCATTTCGCTCCATCCATCTTCATGAAGTGGTTTGTTAATCCAAACCCCTCTGGCCAACAGGAGTGTTGGGCGGAATGTTTTCCCAGCTGTTTATGATTTCCCTCATTTGTTTCTTAACTGCACAAGTAGGGGATTAATCTCATATAGAAACAATTAACAATCTTTTCTTTGTCAGCAGTAAAACAGCTGGGATGACCCGGGTTGGGCAGCCAATGGCCTCTGCTGCAGTAGTTAGTCATTTGCTGGGGATGGATTAACTTGGATATGGCGTTTGACTTGTATTGTAAACTCAGGGCCCCTCTATTAGGTCAGCATGTTTTCTGCTGCTGAGACAGATAAAGGTGAGTTTAGATTATATGAATGAGCAGAGAGGAAGAGAGTAGAAGGATCAAGTGGGCCAATAGTAGTAGTAGTAATAATAATAATAATAATAATAATGATAATAATGATAAATTTTATTTGTATAGCACTTTTAAAAACACAGTTACAAAGTGCTTTACAGAACAAGATAAAATAGTACACACAGTCAAGATACAAACAACTAAAACATAATTAAAACATAGAACATAAGACCTGATAAAACAAAGTGTATAATAAAAACAGGTGAAATTTAAGTGATAAAAGAGGAATAGAAGCTTGACAAACAACAGATTTACTGTAAAAGCCTTCCTGTAAAAGTGATTTTTGAGAGGTGAAAGCACTGAGTTTGCTAACCTAAGTTCCTCATGTAGGGAGTTCTACACTGTAAAAAAAGTTATTTCACAGAAGTTTACTGTATTATTTTAGTTTTTTTTTTGTTTTTTCTGCATTAAGTGTAAATGCCATAAAAACACAGTAAATCATTTTTTTATTAAAAATATTCACCATAAAATAATGGCTGTAATCTGTAAATTAATATAATGGAATATTATAGTTTTTTTAACAAGACTATTCAATTACTCAATGGTCTTGAATGTTAAATTACATCGAATTCTATGTAAAAATACAAATAATTCACATCCTATCACTGAATGTAAAATTAAGGCAACTTTCTTTTACATCAAAACTTTAAAGTACTTTAATGTAAAAAAAAAAAAAGTAAAAAAAATTAAAAATTGTAAAAAGTCTGGCAGCACAAGTTGCCAAACACTTACCATCTGTATACAGCTGCTGGGCTGTAATGGAAAGGGCCTGGTTACCTTTTGTAACTATGTGGACTGTGGGAAAAGTTTGGAAGGTCCTACCTGAGGAGCGCAGGCAGTGGCTAGGCACATAGGGTGTAAATCTAAGTAAATCTATGATATAAGTAGGAGCAAGGCCATGTAGGGCTTTAAAAGTAATTAATAAAAGTTTGAAATCTATTCTATAGCTAACAGGTAGCCGTTGCAAGGATCAGAGTGATATGGTCTTGTCTCTTGGATTTGTTTAAAGTCTGACAGCTGGGTTTTGAGTGAGCTGGAGATGGAAGATGGCCTTTTGGCTGAGCCTCGAATACAGGAAATTACAATAAGCCAGTCATGACGAAATTAGTTCGTGGATGATTTTTTCAAGTTTCGCTTGAGGTAAAAAAAAAAAAACTTTTGCAATGTTCCTAATTGGAGAAAGCATGATTGGTGATTTGTATGTCAAAACAAAGCTCAGAGTCAAAGATTGATTGATCAAAGAACATTGGAGGACAGGTTCCCAAGATTCTTTTCCAAGTCACCGATCAGGTTAGGAGGACCGAATAAAAGGACCTCAGATTTGGACTCATTGAGCTGGAGGAAGTTTTGTGACATCCAGCATTTGATATCAGAGAAACACTTCATAACATGAGAGAATTTGTCTTTCACTACACGTAAGCAGAGCATATAGTTGGGCATCTGTCCATGACAGTGGAAATTAATTATTATAGTTACAGATGATCTGACCCAAAGGAAACATATAAATAGAAAATAATACTGGACCAAGAATTGACCCCTGGGGAACACCACATGAGAGTGGGGCTGAGGATGAGGAGAATTCCCCCATTACAACAGAGAAAGATCTGTCAGAGAGGTAGGAGTAAAACCAGACAAGAGCAGTGTCCTTAATGCCAACACAGTTTTCCAGGCGATTTAAAAGGATATTGTGGTCAACTGTATCAAATGTGGAACTCAAATTGAGCAGAATTAAAATTACACAGGACCCCCTAGTCAGTGGCGAGCAGTAAGTCATTTGTAACCCTAATAAGAGCTGTTTCTGTGCTGTGCTGGGTACAGAATCCTGACTGATATTGCTCAAAAATACTACAGTTCTTCATAAGTGAGATTCATTGAGAGGCAACAGAGTTTTCTAAAAGTTTTGACATAAAAGGTCATTTGAAATGGGTCTAAAATTGTTTGAAACAAGAGGGTCAAGTGTAGGTTTCTTCAGAAGAGGTCAAACTTTCACATTTTTTACATTTTTTAAAAACTGGATGGGAAAGAGCCAGTAGGCAATGAGAAGTTGATAACAGAGAAAATTTGTGGGCAAACACTCTGAAATACCTCTTTCAGCAATCTAGTGTTGATAATGTCTTAATTGACAGATGGAAGAATTTAAGTGGAAGATTAACTCCATTAAATCTGACACAGAAATATGCTTAAAGTGAGGCATACTGGCAGAGGGTTCAGTACAGATGAGGAGATTTCTCATCACAGGTGTGATACTGAGCCTAATGCTATCTATTTTATTTATGAAATAGTGGAGAAACTGCTGACATTTCTCAGTGGATGCTTTCATAGGCTGGCTAGGAGAGGGGGGGGATAACCACTGAGTTGATTGCCTGAAATAAAACCCTAGGTTTGTGGCAGCTACTAGCAATCAGACTGGAAAAATAGGAATACCTTGCTACCTTAACTGCATGCTGAAAGGCCAACATCAAACTTTTAAGGATATCAAGAGATACTTTGAGTTAGTCTTTCTTCAATTTTTGCTCAGCTCTTCTACATTGCCTCTTTAAATCCCTTGTATGGTCATTAAGCCAGGGGAGGGCGTTATGTCTTGCTCGTTTCATCTTGATAGGGGCAATGTCATAAAGGATAGTCTGACATTTTCTATTAAAATTATCATGTAAATCATTTACAGAGAGATCCTTTTGATTAAGGTTATTACTGGCAGAAGCGGCTAAGAACTTTTTTGCAAAAACTGCTAGCTGATTTGGAATTAAAAGACCAAGAGTGGATACAGGGATATGGTTTATGAGCAGGAAGTGGGAGCAAGATATGGAAAATCACAGCTATGTGATTGAAGATATTAAAATCAGGAGTATGTCCCTTATTATGATTTGGATTTTTAACAGATTGCTCAAGATTAAAAGACTCAAAGAGGTTAATAAAATCAGCAGTAAACCAAGAAATGTGTATGTTAAAATCACCAAAGATAAGAACTGTTAGCCTTAGGTGGCCTATAGATTAAAACACATAGTATCGGATGCTGGCATTTAAAAGAAACCCCAGAGACTCAAAAGAAGAAAAAAGTATTAAGAGAAAGACAGGGGAGCATTTGTAGTTGTTTGTTTATTAAAAATGACAGCTACTATTAACAGATCAGTTACTGACATCCAGTTGATCTTGAAGTGTAGCTGATAGTCGCAAACATGACAACATCATCTTGAAAAAAAAGTCCATTCATAAATAAAATTCAACACAATTTCATCAGTTGCAAAAATATACTGAAAATTCAGACTTTTCCAAAACTTTCTGACAGACGTTTTCAAAGCTGATGTGAAGTATTATTTATTTTGTAATATCCAACATTTTTCTGACAAAAATAATGTATTTGGTATTCACAGGCCATTTATCTTGCCACTTTAATTTGAATAAAGTACTAGAAAACAGCTTTTTGTGGTCACTTTCATGGATTTATTCATTTTATGGAGTAACTCTATGTATTCTTTTTTCCCAAGTTTCCCGACAAGTTTCTTCATCTCCGATTCTTTGCTGTAAATACATACATACATTAGTTATTTATCCAGCTTTTACTCTGTCTGGTGTTCTCTAGTGACTGTGTAAATGACAACAGTCTCTGATAATGTGCTGCTCACACTAATAAAAGAGAGCTGAGAGACAACTGAAACTGAAGACATCTGCAAGTTTAAACTCTTTCACAACTGCTTCCTCTAGCACTTTCCATGTTCAAATGATACTGTGGTAAACCTCTCTGCGTAAATCCTATAATAGCTGCTCAGAATATTGTAGGAACTCCCTGCAGCATCCATAGCAGTAGTTAGCATCTCTGTGTTTTCAGTTGGCCTGTTTAGAAAACTGCCATTTGATGGATCAGCAGTTTAGAGTATTAACCACTAACTGGCTTCATTGGTTGTCTGGATCACTTTTGGCCAGCTGTCCACAGAGGATCAGAGGATAATTTACCCGCTCAACACATGGCTGACGCCTTGATGTGCTCACATCCACAACATAGTAAAATCCTCCTCTTGCTTACCAACATAGAAATGAATCCTTGCCAGCACTCATTTAAACATTGAGGTTATATTGGTAAAATAACCTTTTCTTGAAGTACCAAAATAAAGTTGATTTAATGGCAGTTGTTCATTATTTTGCTGTAAAAACTAAAAAAATCTGCACTCTTTCAAATATTACTTCTGATGCTGTTGTAAATAACTATTATCATCATGCTAGAATATTATTCTGGGAGACTTTTGTGATGATTTTTATTCCCACTTAACTTGACCACCTTTTGTACATCAGAATGTATCTGGTATGAAAAGTTTTCAGCAACATGAGACATCTTGTAAGCCTGAACAAAGTAAACAACTTGCTCTCAAAGGCTGCATTGTCACATTTTGCTGTACAATAAAATACAATACAGTATGTTTAAAAAACTTGAGCAACTTGTGGATGCAGGCCGCTCTATAACTTATCTTATATTCCCTTGAAGACTCAAAAAATCATAAATTATAATTGACAAATACTGCTAAGTATCCACTAAGCACTGATCTGCTGATACGGAGGTCAAAAGATGTTTAGACATCTTGGTGAAAATAGAACAAATTTGGTTGAAAAGTTTTTTGACATCAGGTTACATAAATTACAGTGTTTTAACAGCATTTCAATGACTGTAATTCAATGTGTTTAACTATAATTTTAGTTAGTTGTTTCAGCTAGATTTATTATTTTTTACTATTCATCTGTGACTGAAAAGGAATTGTTATAAACCTGTAAAACACTCTGAGAAATGATGAACAAGTCCTTAAAAATTAAAGACAAAATACACTGTTGGTCCATGCACTCCAGAAAGGCAAATGGAAATGCTGATGCCCCTATCAGCAGGACAGCATCGTTTTTTCTGTGCTTTTCAAAACTGTTACAAATCTCTGTTGAAAAATAAATATGTTGGTTATGTTTAGGCACAAAAATGACTAGGTTAGGTTTAGGGAAAGATCATGGTTTGGGTTAAAATAGCAGCAATAAAAGCACTTTGTTAAGGCTAGGGGACCTTCATCGTCATGGTTACAATAACAACCATGTGGTTAAGGTCACATGGTCATGGAAAAAAAAAACATTCCGACTTGCGGTTTGAATCGGGAAATGAACAGCAATCTCCCGTTTTAAAGTCTGGTGTGTTGTTGACCTTTCTTTCAAAAACTCAGTTTCCATTAACTGGTTATGGCATAAAGGTATAAAGGTTATGGAACTGCTTGACTGTGTCTTGGTATGTTTGCTGCACATACATCATCTGGTCTGCACTGTGAGGTTATCAGGTTTGTGAGCCAACCAAACTTTTGGCTCACAGTAAGCTGTTGAGACAAAGTCATTACGAGTAGTCTGTGGTTCACAGCGAAGTGTTCCCAGGTGTGACTGCAGTGAATTCTGTCTCTGTTTTTGTTGGACACCATGCTGAAACCCTACTTGAACCTGAGCTACAGCATGTGTTTACTTTGAGATTTAATTCTACTGTGAATTCTCAAGAGATGCAACACAACGAGAGATGAGCGGAAACTTGGCCAGGCAATTAATTTCCTCTATGTCATATGCACAAACACACACACACAGCACAGGTAGAGACACACAACCAACACCCACAAACTTAGCAAATACTATGTACCTTCACTTGTGTACACAGACTGGTTGAGACAGGCCAAACATGCCTGATTTACGTCTCTCACACTGGTCATAATCTCACTGTTTTGTCCAACAGTAGAAGCAATTAGTGCTGACATTTGTTTTTACATCAACATTCCAAAGTTGACAAGTTGCTTCCCCTAAACTGAAAATGCGATCGCCATGTGTGTTTGCACTGGCGTTTCCCACGCCACTTATGCTTTCGCGGTTGCGTGCGATGTTTAAAATCTATCAATGCGCGCACCTTTCACACATACGTTCGACAGTTTGTGTCATCTCCAGAAGGATGCAAAGTGGAAAACACATGGTTGCTATGCCCCAGGTCTTAGCGTGGTGAAATAGCAGCTTCACAATCTTATTCTGACTCTGCAACATGCCCTGCAATGTGGCACACAACTGCAAACTGTCTGCACCCACTAGACCCTGACGTATCAGCAGTTAGTCAGCCTGAATCTCACATTACCTTTCTGCACACAAAGTGACACACACTGAACAAAAAAAAGCATCAAAAATATTTCAAAACCTTGTAACTGTTTCAGAGTAAATACTGAACTAATTTGTGCCTTTTTTATGCTTATTAAGAGCAAAAAAATTAAACAGAAAAAAGAGGATGTTGAACTAGATGATGTATTTTAAATACAAACCTTCAATTCTCTGTATATTCTAGGACTTCCACAGTTCTTTCAACTCTTAGTTAATCTTGTACATTAAGTATAGAGGAAACAAAGTATAATGTTACAAGTTAATTCCTCCTTACTTCCTATATTCTTGAACTTTACTTTTGGTGAGCTTTATGTTGGTGAGCTTTCATTTTCTTATGTGTCTTTCTTTCTGTCCCTTTGAGATATGCATTTTTGCTCCACTGTATATTAATTTGGCCAGGTATTTAAGTCTGGTGTCAAAATGCATCACCAAGATCTATTTTTAAAAGTTCTTCAATTAAATCTTCTTGGTGACTGTGGTACAACTTGAATGTACCCGTCCCAACCTGAAACTTTACAATTATCACCTGTAACTGATTTCTATAGCAGAATTTGGTGTAGGAAACAATAATCTGGCAACTTTTCTGCAGTGGCAGTTCTTTAAGAATAAAGCACCTGACATGTAACATGACCACCATAGGAAAAAATCTATGTAAGGCAGCTGTTAAGTAGGAATCCAAGCAAAAAAAAAAAAGTCCTCATGGATTTTTTTGTCTTTATTTGATAGACACTGAAGAGAAAGAGACATGACATGCAGCAAAGGCCCCAGGCCAGATTCAAACCCAGGATGTCACAAATACAAATATTTCCAGATACTGCAATCCAGGCCATGTCGGTAACGAGGGGGGTTATGGGATTTTGCTGTGGCTGGTGTTTCTTTACATTTACGCCCTCGTGGGACACCAACAGCCATGAGCTGAGATGTGATGATCAGCTCGTCATGGGAGCGACTGGAGCTGATCATCATTGTCATCTGTGCAGCACGTGAAGAAGTTGATGATCCCCTGTGAAACGTCCTTTGAGTCACACTTCTTCCCAAGACAGTGTAGGTGTCTGTACAGTGCACAATTCTGCCACATTCATGTGGTTCGCAGAGGCAACCAGGCAAAAGCGTCTTGGCGTCAATCATACAGGTGTGTGTTGTGTTTACCCAAGTCCCACAGCGAGAGGTGTCAGTCTCTATATACAAGCTGTATCTGTGGCAGCTTTGTCTGCTGACAGGAGGAACAGCGTGACAAAACAGCAGGGAGATTGGCATCCATCTTGCCCCCCCAGGCGCTCTGCTTGACGCTGTACACATTGCTGGATGCTTTAAATTCCTCACCCTAGAAGAACTGTCTTGCGTGATCTTCTTCCAAAGCTTGTTCTGTCTTCTGACTGGAATACTGTCGGAGTGCTGAGGTTTTTTCTCATCTGGGGGATGTTTTCAAGTAGGTGAAAGGAAAGGGTGTGCAAAGATACCATTCAGAGAAATATACATCTGAAATAGTTGTCTGTGACTTTGTTTCTACAGACCATTTTTGGGTCAAAGTAGTCGAACAAAACGATACGACCATAAGAATTTTTTTTTACATGGGAATGAAGGTTTCTTCTCTTTTACAGCAAAAACACTCGGCCTCTGATTTTTCCTGCACTAAATGTTTTCCTCTTTCTCTCTCTCTCTCCTTCTTGCTGTCAGATAGCACACACACAAAACAAATCTGAAAGTTGAACAGAAGATTTCTTTTCACAACTGTCAGACCTGCCTACACAGTCAGATCAAGCAGATGGCAAGTGCTTCGCATAAAGGGCATGAAACTAAATCTGTGGGGCACCTGCACCACAGAGGCCAGGCTTCCAGTGAAAACCAATACCGTCTCTTCAAATGTTACCAGGAAACCAGAGCACTAATAGCCCCCTGACAATGGACAAACTGGGAGAGATCGACCTGGCTTCTCTCTTTTGGACTAGGCATGAATGAGGTCATTATGGATTTTGGTGTGTAGCTGGAAGGATAACATCTGTATGGACACTGACTGAATGAGCTGTATGAGCATTTAAAGGTGCTACGTCCTGCGCTGTACCTTTCTTGTTAGCACTTTACACTTATAACTGGTGCAGTCTCTTGATTTTTAAGCTTCTGTCTTGGCATTTAACAACATGAGCCAACAGATTTGGTTTCGAGTGAAAAATGCTGGATTGCATAATGGCACATGACAGAATGAGGGTGTTGTTCTGCTAGAGCAAATAAAAAAATCAAAGGCACTCAGGGTTTTCTGGCAAAGGCGGGTAAAAAGTCCACTCGCTAATTTTTCCAACCCTCACCTATGGTCTGTGTGATCATGGATAGCATGCTTTGGATAGGGTGGATTGGATTTGGGAATCTGATGTCTCCTGGATACCTCACTGTGGTGGTAAACTGGGCTTGTCCAACTGGGAGGAAACCACAGGGCTGTCCCCAAGGCACATATCTCATCTGGCCTGAGAATGCCTTGTGATCCCCCCAGAAAGAACTGGAAGATGTGGCTGGGGTGAAGGATGTCAGGGCTACCTTGCTTAGCCTGCTTCTACTGCGACCTGGATCTGTGCAAGCTAGCCCACACTTTCACTGGGAAGTGAAGGAGAGACTTGATGCACTGGGGTTATCCAGCATTCAGACTGAAAATAGCACTGTGTCATAAAAAAACAAAACAAACACCAGCCTCCTCATTCATTTTAAAATTACTCTAGAGAGTGTCATGGGTAGCATTGTGCTAATTTGACTGTTTACCTCGCAAGCATCCTCGCAGAGGACAAAAGTTGTATTGCGGTGATAACTTCTCAGAGTTTCTAAATCCTGCCTCAAAGGAGTATAAAACACTTTTACAGTGTCCTGGAGTTTGATAAGCCTTTTGGTGATTTGCATGCTGGTCAAAAGACTCCTTAATGTCTAGGTTAAAACAATGATGAATTAGTTTGAAAGGTATTTTAGACATATAGATTACATAGAACAATTGTTGAAAGAGAATGTTGATTTGAAACTGAAACCATTTTTAACCTCTATGCATCCATTTATCCATCCACATTTGTTTAAAACACTATTCTCTCTCTTTTTTTACCAGCCCATAATTAATTCATTAATGTTTTACACACGGGCAGCAAGGCAGTGCGTCAATTATGCGTCCGGGCTCCCAGGCCACTCCCAGCCATTCAGCGTAAGCCCCTTTAGAGAAGATAACCTCAGGCTTTAGTCCTTATTCTGTCCGCAGATTTGCAAAAGACACAGTCCCATATGCCTCATTGTGTGCTGAATTAGACCTCCCTCCATTCAACTGAACCTTGAGAGTAACCCCTTGGCCGCCTCTCCGCCATTGGAAGCAAACCAATTAGAATCAATTGGCTGTATTCTCTGGGGTGATTAGCATACATGCTCCACTCGTGGGGCTTTGACAGTTATTGAAGCTGTCCGGTTTGAGTGCCGTCTGTAGGGCTGCTTCGTCACCTCGCTAACCATGGTTGATAATAATGAGGACTAATGAGCTGGTTATAAATGGGAAAGAATAAGATATGGATCTATGTGTCATAAATCTGTGTTTTAGTAAGATTTCTTCCCAGTGAGGTGATTATGAATATTTGCAATGGTGGAATATTTTTCAGGGGAGTCTATGAGGCTCACTTCATTTGTAAAATGTTTGAGTCTGCATTTGATTAGCTTTATTCAAAAAGAAAGAAATATCCTTTTCCCGAGTGAATGCCAATCACTGTAACAGTATGATTGCTAGTCTGGAAGTAAAAGACCTTATGGTTTACCCTTATAATTAAATAGTGAAATTACAAAAGAAAAATGGTAAATATCCAGGGTTACAGTTTACTTTTAGTAAACATTAAAGACAAATTTCATTACAAAATGTCCTTAGCACATCTGGTAAGCAAAGCTGCTGCTGCATCATGTAATCTTTTTTATGTGGCCTTATACTCACAGTCTATAACCTTCTTGTTAATCTACAGCAAGGATGACTGGTAGAATACTGCGTGTTTAGTTTGTTCTTGATGGCATTAAGTGATGTCCGCCAGTTGGCCAGCTATTTATTGTGAATACATATATTTAATATTACATCAAACAGCTTTCTCATTGTCAGATGGGCAGGTTTGAAGAACATTTGTTAAAAGTAGATTATGGAGTGCACGTCCAGTCCAATAAATACTCAATTTTAAGTGTTTCAACATAATTCACAATACGGATGGACATAATAATGATACATTTAATTAAAAAACATCATGGATTACAATTAAGTAAAGATTTCCAGTTAGCCATTGTTTTCTACAACAGTTTGGAAATTAAACCATTTGTATTTCCTCCAGCCATGGATAAATGTCATTAAATGCTAAACTGCCAAAGGGTATTAACTGAAAAACCAATAACAACAATGACTGGCTAATTAAACGACAATATGGCTTCCACTGAATACAAAATGTGTCAATAACACACTAATCATCTAAATAAGGAGCCTTCAGCTCATTGCATGGTAAAGCCTTCAAATTTACTGGGATCTGTGCTGGCTGATAATGTGAATCCAGTGGCCTCTGGCATAAATGCAGGCATAATGAATCATGGGAGCCCTCCAGAGGATAGTCCAATGGATGTTTTCCAGCCGATCTTCATTAGCTGCCATCCAGCTGAAACATCTGTCACTGGAGTGCTTGGCACTGTCCCATGGCAATTAGTGAGCTGCTCGCAACAGGTTCTGCTGGAAGATAAACAGGACGCAAGCAGAGCCGAGAGCATGCACACAGAGCTCCACATGGGCACAGCGAAGCAGATAGAAGCTTCAGCTGACAATTTATCCATGTGTACATGCACACACACACACGCACACACACACACACACATGCTCATGGTGTGCATCACAACATCTTGAAACATACAAAACTGAGCTGGCTGCACAGTGCATCATATAGAAATATGTAACCTCATACTGTAAATCAGATTGTGCTATTTTTTGATGCACATACACACATAAGCAAGAAGAAACACCTGCACATAGTGTCCATGTGCATACACACACATAGAAACACAGTCTCTTACTGTATATAAGGATTTCGTGTGTTGGGATTGCACACCTATCACTGCAGGCATAAATCATCTCCAGACTTGCTTGCTTTTATGATCTCTGACAGTAGGTTGTTGAATTCTGTTCACTCGGCTGCCATCTGTGGGTTTGTAAATGACAAAATATCAATCCTTCTGCAATATCTCATTGGTGTATGGTCACATACACTATATGTCATTAATGCATGTACAAAGTCAGGGGTTGGACGGTGAAGTCATTACCAAAAGTGATTTTGAAACTATGAAAATAGTAGTGGACAAAACATGAGTTCAATGACGTTGACAACAAATCAGAAAAAGATGAGATACCATATACAAGAGTTAGACCAAAGGCATTGTAATGAAGTTGTAACATTACAGTAACAAGGGAAATGGATTTAAAAGACTTTCAAGATTGTTCTATTGTCCCTCATGCCAGGAAGAAATGTATCACCAGTCAAGAACAACATTTAGTCCCCATAGGGAGTGCAACACAGTAATTAATATAGCAAATAAAAAAATACATAGAGTCCACAAGACTAAACATAAAGAGTAAAATACACAACAGTTAGGTCAAAAGTAAAGTAACAGTTACTTAGAATGGTGTATTAGCTACACATTAGCTTCAGACAGCTAACCATATTGGCAAGCTTAGTTGGCTATATAATCTATATTATATATTGTATTAATCACAAATCAAAAATCACAAAATAGCTGTCATCAAAAGAGTAGCTACAGATAATGTTCCAACATGTGCATTTAGGGAGTAGATCAAAGATGCCTGTCAGTATGTTCTTGGTCACAGACCAGATAAAACAGTGTACGTGGACGTAACAATGTCAGTTAAACTGCTATGGAACTGTGCCAGTAGGGGTTGCTACTAGCAACAAAATGTTTAACTGAAACCAACTGCTGATGGCAGATCATAAAATGTCGAACCAGAATTTCCAGATTCCGCTCCAGAAGTAAGAAAACCTCATTAATTATCCCATTGACATAAGTATGCTAATAACTAAAAATCCAGCCTTGGCACAGAACCTTTCTCAACTGCATGTTGTGTGGCGTGCCTCATATGTTTACATAAAGGCAGGAGTTGTCTGAAAAATATTCTAATATCATTGTTTATTCAATAGTTGTGTTTTAGCGGTCTTTAATGAACATTTTTTCCCATAAGACCTAGACGTGTTAGCTAAACGTCACGGCTCGACAGAGGGGACGAGTCCATGAGCGAGTGGAAGGGTCGCGGCTAGTTCAGACATGTCTGTAATAACAGTTGGACAGAGAGGAGCGAACACTGTACACGCCTTTACACAGCAGAGATTATAACTAGAAAAATGAATAATTGTGTTGGAGAGTTTATATGGATAAAACCAAGTTGTGCTGTAGTTTTTTCAGTGCGCACAATGAAAACGTTTAACTTTGTTAGAATAACAAAGGCTTACATTTCTCATAGTGGATGCGGATAAGTCTTAGAAAGTAAGGAAACTCCAGAAACAAGCTTCATTTTTTTCAGAAAGACCAATGAATGAAACGCTGAATAAGAGATTGTACTGAGTTACAGAAGCTAGTGGAATGGAGGCTAAACGGACTTGACGTCATGACTTTGGCTCTCTATAGCTGAATACACTATTTCTGACTTGCACTTTGGTTCCTCCTAGCTCAGAAACATACACTTAGACACATTTTCTGATCTGACGCCTCTAAGGGCAGGGCAACATAATGTAAGTGTGCCTTCCAAAACCATTACATTTCACTCTTAAAAAATAAATACATTTGAAGATGACAAGGCTATGGCAAGGTTTGGTTAGGCACCAAAATTACTTGGTTTAATTTAGAGAAGGGAACTCTGTTGTGTTGAAGTGGTTAAGAGCTGACTTCCACCCACCGCCACCTCCACCCCTTTTGTCAGCTTTCCCTCCATCACTGCTTCACTCTCAGGCAGCAATACACAAAGAAGCAGTGAAGCGGTACGAGAGGGCAGCTCAAGACCAGAAATCCTCACCAAACACCACCACCACTATTCACTATTCACACACACACACACACACGCACACACACACACACACTTAAAACCTCTTAAACAAACTGATGTAGAGTGCCACATACCTGAGCTAAAAGTAAAATGGATGTCAAGATCAACCAGGGAGGCTTTAACTCTGAGAGTTCCTTTAATGGATGTCACCGTCAGGTCAAAAACGTGTTGGTTTAGAGTGTGTGTGTGTGTGTGTGTGTGGCCATAAATGACACATCAACGTATATGGAACGCAGCAGAAACTCATCACCGCTCTGCTTCCTGAAACTAAAAGTAATGAGAAATATTGAATTGTGTCCTTTGTTATGTGTTTATATTTATTCTACATGTTGCTTTCCTTTTAGATGATCGCAAATCATCTCAAAACACCCAGCATTGGTAAGTGTCTGTCATTTCAAAAGGCTGAATTACTTAACTTTCAGTATCCACATATCTGCAAGGGTCCACACAAGTCAATTATGTCATTTATAACCACACAAACTGCACGCACCAACTGTGCAAGAACAACTATGTTATACTGTTTGTGCTATGGGACTTTACAGAAGTGTCTGTCAGTGATTTATCCGTTGAGTCTTTAACTCCAAACTTTTTACTTTAGAACTATAAAACTAAAGAAGGGCGTGCACATTACGCATATATTGCACAATAAAAGCCTTTGAAGAGTGCTACTTAAAACAGAAACCTTTAGACAGTAAAAATGGAACTCATATTTTAAGACACATCATTGGTTTTGGGAGTAATTGTTGTGAAATGTTATGGTTACATGTGTATTTCCTTTGTCAATCAAATCTCAAATCGCGGAAGTAACTTATTGTGTAAAGTTATACAGTAATCTAAATCCAGTAATTTGCAAAACCAATAGATGCAGACACAAGGTCATATGGTAGTAATGTAAACACATTTGAATAAAGACATTTCCTGGCCTTGTTCCATGCACGTCCACAGAAGGGAGACCTCCTGTTCCCCTCCCATGACCACATTGAATGCTAAATTTATCATGTCCTGACATTTTAAAACAAACATATCACTGTTATGGGATTTCTAGGGGGGAAAAAAATCAAAATACCTAGATCATCGCTGACAGCATAGTCAATCTGAATCAATCAAATGTTGTTAATGAAAATATGTATAGAAAAATGTTGAAATAATGGCAATAATGGCAGATTTAGTTACTTCAAAAACTATATTTTTAAGACCCTATTACAGACCAAATGACACTATGGAGATTTTTTTGCAAATTGCTATTATCACACATTTAGCTAACAGAAAACAACTGAATCTTTTTATTGTGTCTCTAATTTACAATGACCAAAACAACTGCAAATAACTTTCCTTACAATTTCATTCTGTCATTGGTTCAACAAGTAAATAAGTAAATGGCTTGCAGATCAGCACTGGAAGGTAGCAAATTTCTATATAGAAGAAGAACTCAATGCCCCCCCACATGCACAGGAAGCCTTCATCTCAAATAAACAAAGTGTGGAATGATGGGAGATCCTTATCGAGATACGCACATTCGTACACAAGGAAGAGACAAAAGCAAACAAAAAAATGCCACACAGTTTAGCAAAGGCAGACAAGCAGATACACGCCCTGACCTCCTCCTCGCTAAATAATCAGCAATGGAATCTGCAAGACAAATCATCTCTTCCCAAAGCTAGTATCGGTGGGAGCAATTATTTTCCAATCGTCTTGACAAATCAGCAAAGGACACAAGTAGACACTGGTGAAAACTAAATTAAGATAGGCAGCAGTCACTGAGGTTTCAGGAGATTATCTTGGAAATATTTGGCATTCAGAGGTGCTAGTGTGAGAAGACAGGCGGATGATCACGAGAATAGCATCAGCCTGTGTTAAAGTTGTCTACAAGTAAAAATAAATGTGCAGGAAAACTTTTGCCACTGTTATTCAAACATCACCGTTTTGGAGAAAACTGAATGGAGGTTGAGAATAGAGACATTTTTCCTGCATGCGGTAATGTCGCCTCTCACTGCATGCCAGATAATGAGCAGCAAGTCTGGCCCTTTGTATAATTTAGGATGGTAGTTTGTTATTGCACGACTGTGATTATGAATAACACAGTGGCTCACTCCTCCAGGAGTTTAGTCTATTCCTTCTTTCCAGCGTTGCGCCAGGCAGACACCCAGATCCCGCTGATTAACTGGGACACAGGAAGCCAGCATGTAAACAGAGGAAGACAAGCAGGCTACTGTTGGGGCTCTATATCTGTTTTTATGTGGTGCATTGTACTTTGTGCTCTATTGTCCTACTTGAAACCAGTATCAGATTATACACTGAGAAAGGAGACATGGTAGAAATAAGCTTTTGGGCTTTCATGTTGATGTTTGATTTGATACACTGTCAAGGTAAACGGTGTCTGCACGTATAAACTGCTTTATCAGTTTTAGAAGAATGAAATGATCAATAATGTAGGTCTAAGGAAGCTACTTTGATATGTTTTTTAAATGTTTTTTTTCTTTTCTTATCTGTTGTGTCTGGATATACTGTAATGCCATATCATTAATACACAAGTAGGGCTGTCAGTATGTCAGTAGCTTGCATATCATTATTGCGAAACCCAGTATCTGTCAAATCCTCAGAGGTGGGAAGTAATTAAGTAGACTTACTTAGGACAGTTTTTCCATTTTGGGAGACTTTTTACTATTCATGTTTTACTACCTTTAACCATTTCCTTTACTTTGTACTGTATATTGAGATACAGTGTGAGATAGAAGGCTATAAAGATGACTGCATCGGTCCTTTGTTCAAATGCTTTAAATGGTGGAAGTGACTTTTTTATAGCGCCGCAGAACCTCTAGAGAGAGATCAGGTGATTCAAAGTCCCATCTCCTACTAACGTCAATGTTGTTTTCTTTTAATAATGATCATGATCTTTCTCTAAACATACCCAACTATCTAAACTTGACCAGACATTACAAATGAAGCTGGAAGATCAGAAATGGCTTACATAGTATGAAATAATTTTTGTTATGACTTAACATGTGTTAAGTTACTGCTGATACAAACCCAACATTTCCTGCTTTACATATTAAAAAGTTTTTAAATTACTAAATAATGGGAGACTTGTATTATGAAGAATTTACAGGAGATGAAACTGGATTAGCAGAGCTTCATTTGTGGCATTAAAAACCAGTCAACACAACAACATATGGAGATATTTGGAGCTGTTTGTTGAGTGGACTAGTTAGAGATAATGCAGGTGGAACAGTACAAGCAGAAACAGCCACAGTGATGATTTATGAAGATCTGCAGACAACCAACACACCTTCAACGGGTAAACAACTTATTTTACTTTGCCGTGCTGTGTGATGGAAAAACACTCATAGCGTGCCAGTTCTACTCGAGTCATAGCTTGGCGTGACTACCACCAAAACAATAAAAAAATGCCATAATGTTAGCGGAGCGGAGCAGTGAACTGGCACGCTGAGCATGGAGCCGATGACCATATAAAGAAGTCTGTCACGAGCTGACGTCAGCTCAGGCTGAAAGTAGAAAAAAAACGTTGGAAATGAAGTGTTCAGGGCCGGTGCTTCATTGTAACATTATATATATATGACTGAAAATAAGGAAAAGCTTAATAGGTTCCCTTTAAACTTGGAAACACAGTTATTGAAACACCATATTCAAAGCATGTTCCATGAAGAATGTAATTTTACTGCTAATACTTGTTTATTTTTACTTGAAGGACCAGTATGTAAGATTTAGTGGCATCTAGCAGTGAGGTTGCAGACTGCAACCAACCGAATACCCCTCCCCCTGCCCCTCCCTTTCAAGCATGTAGGAGAATGTACGGTGGCTGTGATACTCGTGAAAAACGTGAAAGGCCCTCTCTAGAGCAAGTGTTTGGTTTGTCCATTCTGGGCTACTGTAGAAACATGGCAGTGCAACATGGCAGGCTCCGTGGAAGAGGACTATGTAAATATAAAGGGCTCATTCTAAGGTAATTAAAACACAACACTTCTTATTTTCAGGTGATTATACACTAATTAAAACTTACTTATGAATATTATATTCCATTTCTGTCAATAGAGCCTCCTAATCCTACACACTGGTCCTTTAAATGCAGAATTTATCTTTGTATTAGACTATTTTTTCACTCCTTTAACTGAAATCCTAAATGTAAGATAACTTAAAATCACTTTCAGTAAGTACAATAATAAAGGAATTTGTCTTGGTGCAAAAACATGTCGATTGCTGACACATAAACATGCATACAGGAAAAAACACGCTCCCTCTAAAGCTCCATTTTGCTAAATTACCTAGTGTTGAAAATTCCTTGAGTCAGGGAGTGAATGAATAAATCACTATATGTTCCTGTCTGTTTTCCTCTTCCTGTGTGCGACCTCCGCATCTCTTGACGCCAACGAATCCCCTCTTCCACCCGAGAGGCAGCCGTTTTATTAAACGCACCCGGCAGATTTATGTGAGGAATGGGCTGTTTGATTCAGGAAGCTAAGGGGATCAGCAGGGGAATTAGAGGGCATGTGTACACACACACACACACACACACACACACTCACACACACACAGGGCAGTGTATATATGTGGAAGAAACATTTAACACGCATATTCACACGTACAGGAAATACTAAACTGCAAATACCTACACAATGACAAATATATTTACACACATGCACAAACATGCAGAGGAAACCCTTGAACACAAGATGATCTGGACTGAATGGCTGGACACATACACACTCAAACACACACACACACAAACACACACACACACAAACACACACTCTCACACAGTGAGAGTCAGAGCTTATGAGACCTGATGAAGACAAGTGTTCTATCAACAAGTCCAGCTCCGGTATCGTTTCCTTCCTGAGGTTCACCGCAAACATTACAGGCCTGCTGGCTCATTCGCTTGTGGCAGGGTTACTAACAGGGTTGCCAGGTTGGTGGGAGGTAATGGGCTGAATACCCGGGTGGCGTGGGATGGCTGGGAAACACACACACATACACACACACATCCTCAGACGCACACATAAAAATTAAGTTATTTGCAAAACACATGCAGAAAGACAAGAAACATGCAAAGACACGACATGTAATCACATCACAGGACACTGAAACATGCAATAGATACAGTCCATGCACATGTACACACATACACTCACGCTTTGAAGGAAAACCCATAGACGAGGATGAAGAGATTAGTTTATCATCCACGGTGCTGACAGATCCTGCTTATGTGACCACAAACCAAACAACCATCAATCTCTTCACGGCAGGAGAAGCAGGACGAAGGAGAGGACGGTGAAGAGTTTTACATGTGAAGGTCTAAACATTCAGGAGTATTTAGCTTCAGTTAGAGTGAGTACACACACACTACTCTGGAAAGGTCTAAGTGGTGTTATTCATCAGAAAAGGGGCAGCTGTGGATTTTACTGTAAGTTGACAGTGAAAGAGGAAATTCAGATGTGGGTCACACTTTTACAGTTTTTTTTTACGATTGATTAAATAAGATTTTGAAAACAGGGCTCATTTTCTCAAAACACTTAACACAGTTTCACAAAACCACACACCTAAAGTGCAAAACACCTCATATATCCTATAAAATGAAGCACTACATTCATAACTACGTGGACACTTACCAAATCAAACTTTTGCACCAAATGGCACACATTTTATTCATATTACCAGATTTTTGTCCAACTAGCTACACACTGTTGTGCTCAATGAAAAGCACTTCCATCTTCAGTGGCTTCGGTGGCTTCGTCATTATAATAGTTCTGTACAGTATGCAGAAAATTCTGCACAGAGGGATTGTTCAAGTCCACAGAAATATGTGCAGAAACATGAATATACAGTTGAAACAAAACCTTTTTATTTTTCTCCACACCAGATCAGTGCAACGTATGCGCGGCACATACAGTATACATATGCTCTCTATCGAATACAGTAAACAGAAAAGAAAACCTTGAGGAAAGACATATACAGAAAAACAGCTGGGTCTGGCCACAGCACCTCATCAACATCACAAGCAATGTCTTCCCTGGCTAGACATTGAGGGAAGAAGTGCCTTGAGTGTCGTATCCAGCCCTGGAAAGCACCCACATCAATATCACCACTTAACAAGAAATTGTGGGTGGTCAACAAACCAGTTTTGGACCAGGGCTGGACCATGGAAGCTGACATTGTCCCATACTACAACATATCTATGCTGTTCTGCGTCATCCATATGGTCCGCCGGTATCAAAATGTTGTACAGTCTGTCCAAAAAATGTGAGTATGTGGGCTGTGTTGTATAGACCAAGGCTGGCACGGTGGTGGAGGACACCATTATGTGTGATGGGGCCACACTTTGTGATGTTGCTGCCACATTGGCCAGGAAAATCTACAATGGCTCTGTGACCAATGATCTTCCTTCCCATTGTCTTGGTCTTTGTGAGGTTGAAGCCAGCCTCATCGATAAAAATAAACTCATGTGAGATCACGTTAGCATCCATTTCCACACAAAACAAGCAAAAATTCAGGAAAAAAACAGTCAATATGGTGTAGTCCAGTACACTGGGGGAAAATAATGTACTGTGTGTAGTGTAGTGTAGTCAATCTTTTACTTAAATCCACATATTTATGTCTCAGATTTGATTCTTTCAGAATTTCTCTCAAAAGACACAATGTAAAGCTGCTTCATGTGCACTTGGTTTCGATGGAGAATACGGGCTAATGTGGACAGGCTGTTGAAAATTGTGTTGTCCATTATGATGTGGCTTTGAATCTCTCAGATTCTAATTGTTTTATTTGCCAAAGCCGAGTTGATTACTGCTGCTTCCTGTGCCTCATTGAACATTCAAACCCATCCACCATTATGACTTTGTCTCTCAGTCCTTAACGAAAAACAAAAATATAGTGATCAGTGGTCAATATAATGGTCAGTGTAGCTTAAGAAGTTTGTTTTTCCACAGTAAATTGTGCAGGACTCTTGTACAGTTAAAGAGTGTATGACATGGCAGCCATGCATGAAGTAAATAGGTGTCACACAAGAATATGAATACAGTATGATTTGTGGAGTCTTGAATTACATAGAGTGATTGGAATTTTGGTTGTGTACATGCTCTCAAATCTAAATGTCTGGATGACAGAGGCAACAGTAACTCAACTCTCTCATTGTCAACGCATGGTTGATAACATGGTCTCACCCTCCCTCTAGCTCTTCCTCTCACAGCTATGTTGGCTTCCATTGTTGCTGTAAAAAGGTACTCACTGGTGGTCTTTTTATAGTGCTTCCATCCTGATTGATGAGTCGACAATTAAGCAATTCGATTTTTGGCCAGGTGGCGAGTATATTGGCCAACTGGTCCATGGGTGTTGCATTTTGATGGCAGTGTTTTGAAATGACAACAAGTGATTTAATGTCAGAGTCATGTGTCTTAAGTAGAGAACTGTGGGCAGTGTGTTGCAAAAAGTGCCACGTTGAATTGCAAATTGGGTGCAAAGCAGAAAATTTGTTTAGAGTTTTGGAGGGTTGAGCTGAGGTTTTCCTCTCTGAGTGTCAGTTTCAGTAATTGTGCTTTATGTGTCATTTTAGTGTTTAGCAATTGGAAAAAAACTGTAACTGTGGTATGTGACTGTGCGTGTGTGTAGTGGGGGAGTATGAGATCAGGTGTGGAATTCACACTGCCCTTTCACGGCAGAGTAGGTGGTGTGTATGTACTGAATGTGTAAGAAGTTTCGGGAAATCCTGCCATGTTGTCAGTAAACTGCCACAGCCCACTAATGTTTACCGACCTGGCTGCTCTGTGATGCATAAATACCAAAGCACACCAAACGAACGAGTGAAGAAATAATGTAATGTTGAGCAATTCACCTGTTTCTGAATGGAGGACTTGCTGCTGTTTAGGGAAAGGGTTGCAATATCCTCACCGCTTCCTTCAGATGGTTAAGTGAATACAGGCACCAAAACTTAATTTGGGTGATTTGGACAGCAGAGCTTCCCAACTAGTAGGTTGCATTCTGGGTGGTTAATGAAAGTATCACCATCTTGCCATCTTTTTTGAATCTTCATGAATATTTTTGGGCCACTTGGGGGCAGCACAGCAAGCTGAAAACACAACAATGACATTTTATCACCTTATAAAGTGCTTTTGAGGAATGGATTAGCAAACCTTTGTCTACTCACACATGCAGCAGACACAGAGCAACATTATTATTTATCTGGAGTCGTGTATGTTGTGGATATTTTGAGCGATGGTCAGCAACTCAGTGGAGAAAAGCGCACACGAGTCTTTGATGTCTTAAAGCTGAAAATGTTTATTGAAGTACTTGGCCAAGGAGAACTGAAATACCGAACATCGAAGTCATCTGCAACTCAGATGCTGTGTCTTTCCGTTCTGTCCTCTGAAGGTCCTAGTGAGTCCTAGTCTTTATCAACCTACAATATGAAAAATTAGTCTAATTGGTTCACAAGTTTCTAAACAACTGCATTTTACCCATGTCAGTTTAGGTCACGTTGCGTGGAACTTCAGCAGTTTTGGTTTGAATGTCTGACTGTGTCAATAGAATCTACGCATCCACCCATCTCTGTTGTCTAGGAAAGCCTCCTCCGACCTCGGTGACCATGGCAATGCTGATTTTCCCTCTATCAGAGAGGTTTCTGCTTTCCCCAAAACATCACAGACAGCTGGAGTCTCAAGGAGAGGAGAATATGTCCCCTTCCTGCGTAAGAATTACAGTGTGACCTCAAGGCCCAGACTCGACCCAGTGTAACCCAGTTTGTACCCCCTAAAGATGGAAAATTCCATAACAGTGTATATAATGAAAGTCTAATATTCACTTTCTTTTCACCTCTGTTTTGATCTCCGTCAACTCGTAGGAACATATCTGGCCCTTTACCCTTTAGCCACTGAATGCCCCACAATGCTCACAAGTAGTAGTTGCTAACATTGTCTACTGTTTCGTTATACGCAGGCACTTCAAGACACAATTGGTTCATCAGAACCTTTTCCCTGAAAACAGCTGCCCGCTGCTGGAAAAGGAATTGATAAAAACAGCATTGATGAAAGTGGTGATAGTGTCCAAACACAGCTGTAAAACCAAAGCAATGTACTGAAAAACACTTAAACGTTTCGAGAAGTCTTTCTGGAACCAAGTGCATCACACTGATTAACACTGTAAGCATGAAAATTGCTGCACTGCCGTTCCTGGAGGCTTGGACCAAAACCAAGTTTTTTTAAATTCATGCATTTATTTATTCTCAATTAATCTTACTTAAAAATCATGGATGTATATGTATTTTAATAGGACCCTAACATAACAAGCTACTCTGGCTTGAATCTTTTCTTATCTTTATCCTTTTTGGTAAGTTGTTTCCTGTTTTTGTTTTTGAAGCTGGAATTAGATTTAATTGATATTACAATGGGTTTTGGGTCCTTGCACTTTATCAGTGCCTGTTTTGTTATCATTTCGTTGAGTATTTAGCCCCAATTACATTCTGTTTTATTTATTTTGTGAAATAAACTCTTGTTAGATAACAAAGAAAAAATGTGGACCATCTAGACTTGTTGGGGAACCACCGCAAACAGTAAAGATGGGATATAATGGCAGACATAAAAATCTCAACCACAACATAAAAATCTCACCTATTGCAGATTAATAGATGTCACTCCTCTCAATAATACTGAGTTAGTTGACACTCCCCCTGACCCCCCACCCCAAGTGGAGGACTTAATGTATCTCAGAATCTTATTTTAAGTGATGTTAAAAGTGAGAGTGTACACTTTGGAGCTTTGTATTAAGACCATGATGGTAAAGATATGGATAGAATTTGATCTTTTAATCTATACATGCCTGTTTTTGTGAGTCCCATATGTCAGCACGGGCCTGGATTCCTGCATGTGTTCCTCGGTGTGTGTCCAGCCACAGCAACAGACAGCCTAATATTACCAGAACAGGCTGAGAGGAAGGAGGAGCCCCCCAACACGTCCGTGTGGTGAAAGCACCTCTTCAACATACGGCAGCTGTTCACATTTCCTGCGTATTGGATGTCGAGCGGTGGCCATCGCTCATTTGCTGAGTGCATTATTAACAGATGGACTTCCCGCTCTGCGCTAATATTGGGAAATGGGAGAAATGCGGAGAGCATTGTGGACACACGCATACACACACACACACACACACACACACCACATCTCTCGAGCAGCTGCTGCTGCTGCTCAAGAGATGTGTGGGTGTGTAGATATTTATTGCTCAGTGTACCCTCTGTTTGTGTGCTTCTGTGTGTGTCCATGTCTGTTTGGCATGACATTTGACTGTATGTCAGTCTTTTGTGCATGAGGGTGCTGCATGTGTGTGTGTGTGTGTGTGTGTGTGTGTGTGTCAGTAATGCTGCTTGTGTGGGCCAACTATGTGGCAGAAGAATTCCCCTTTGACCTCATCCCTGTTTCATTGATTCACATGGAGTGATTTGATTACTAGTAAATGCATGACTGTCAGCACTGTACATTCAGCTGTATGGAAGCAGTTGGATGACACTGTTTGTACAGTCATATTGGATTTCATCGGGATAAATGGCTGTTTCACTAATTTCAATCCAATGACTAATACAAAACAATAGATACTTCAGCTAGAAAGTCACCCAGTGTGTGATTTTCCACAGGAAATACCTTTCACAGGAAGTAGTACATTTTATATTTTGATCAGTAGTCAAGAGTGGTATGTTTGGAAATGTTTTGATAAGATGAGATAAGATAAGATGAGATATAGTTTAATGTCCCTGTAGGGAAATTTGTTCTGGACTCTGTCCTGCAGTTCCACAGAAGATAAAATCCTACATACTGCATAGTAAAAGAAAAAACATCAGCATTTTAACAGTACACGGCTTCCATACACATTTACAACAGTTATACACATACACACCTACTGTGGATGGACTTTTCACTGATTAATTGATTTTGACTTATATAGTTATACCTTTACTGCTCTTCCTCTGGTGAACTGTATGTTTATATTGTATGAATGTATTGAACACAATACATACTGGTACATGATGATATTTTAGAGTTGTTTTCCTCTCTTTAACTTTTTTGAATGATAATAGAATCTTTGAAAGCTGTAAATAATTACGCAAAATGAAAGAGGAAAATTGAGAATAAGAAAAGTCTTAATAGCAAAACAAGATTAAGTGACACCCAAAGAAAATATAATCTAAAGAAACCATTACAAGACTGATTGACAGGTGATCTCCTGCATTTCTGTGTACCAGTAAGCACTTTGCACCAAAGAGAGGGTCGAAATAAAATAGTTATTTTTAAGATTGCACCTTTTAAAAACCTTAAAATCACAACAGATTCAATGACAATGACTTCTTTGCTAACCTACAGTAATAAACTTCCAGTGTTTCTGCTTAATGCCTGATTGCCAGCACCATAAACAGTCTGTGTTTGGTTCAGGCTGCCGTCATGCCTTCAAGCCACAGCTGACTGTAACACTGTCTGTCCTGAAATAGAGTAGTAGATAGTTGTACAGCAAAGTGCCATTTATTGTCTGTACAGTAAGTCTGATGCAGACTTGATGGTCACTGTGATGATTACACAACTCCAACAAGTTTCGAAAGTCCACTAATAGATTTCCATACTGTACGGAAATGAATGAAAACCAATGGCTACCAGGAACAATAGGAAAAATACATTCTAAGAGTCTAAAAAGCAAAACAAAATGGTGAGTTGTAAGTACATTTTAAAACCTACAAAACTGATATGGTCCTTTTAATCGTGTTAATCAAATAATTTTTGAATCGAGTCTGAAGGAAATACAGAACTTTTCCAAGAGTCTGCATGTTTTCCTATACAGGTAGTTGCAGTCCATTATTGAAATTATCCATGTATCCAAGTCTCATTATCTCCTGCATCCGTCCTTTGGCTTCCTGAAGCTTAACCTGGCATACAGTCACTGGTAGAGGATGACTCATTACACCCTCTTCATCCCTAATGTTCTTATGTACATTCTCTTAGCCATTTGTCACCTGGATTATGTAAACACAACCAAGCACTTCCTCCATGTTGCCATTCCTAAACTGGGTACTCATTGAAAAGGACATAAACCAGGCTACTTCCTGTGTACCGTATGCAACGTAGATGGCACAGGAACTACACCGAGGCCAGGTTTATCTTAAGTGTCTCCTGCCATCCGAAGACACATTTGTTAACTCAGCCAACCATCAAGAGTCCTGGACAGCGGAACAGCACACTTAGAGCAACACTTTCCGCTTCTTCCTTTAAAACAAACAGCTGCAGCAGAAGCAGAGGAGCTGGATGGAAATTAATGTTTTGATAAAAGCTTTCTAATGTCATGATGCCAACCTCTGGGGCTGAATATACAGTTTGGAGGTTTGAACTTTTAGTCACGGATTAATCTTAGAGACCAAATAGTCAGAATTGACAACCTGTAATAATATGGTCTCTAGGGAGCTACAAAGACGTCCATTATGTGTTGCAAGCAAAATTAAACACTGGGGTAGGCTGTTCAGAAGTAAAGAAACTATGTCAGCTGAATATTTACTTAATCTGCATAATTCTGGTGTATGTGTGTCACCGTGGCTTTGACAGCTTACGCAAATTGTAATGATTGTGGTTTGTCTTATTTCTGGCTCAGCGGTGACATTAACTGGTTGTATCTAACTAATGAGCAGAGGCAGAAAGTAGTTCCATTGTACCGATTGCCATCGTCTTCACATCCAAAAAATACAGAAGCTGGATTGAATTAGAGAAGCTTTTATTGAATGAAAATATAAATTACAGAGGGTTTTTGCAATTTAAGGGCCTTCACCACCAGAATCTCAAACATTACTGAGAGATATGATTGGAAAATAATATGTGACCTTTGTAATGACAATTGTCTTGGGGTCAAGTACTGTGTATGGTTCAATTATTTTAACTGTCCATCTATGCTTAGGTTCAGAGAATAATTTACCTTTGTTCAAGCAATATGTGTTGCATGGTTCCTACCATGTGCCATCTTTTTGTTGTTATTGCATATATTGTTTGTAATTCCATGCAGTTTTAACATTAGTGTTGAATAAATCTAAATATTAATCTGACTTTGTGCTTTGAACAATTTAAACACACAATGAATGTTTTTTTACATCATATTGGGATAAGCTATTTGTGTGCTGCTTGTACTACTGTTAAGAAGAGTGTATTAAGTGATTCACTCTCTGTCATCCAATTAAATCAACAGGATGAAGGTGGAACTTCTGCAATGACTCTTTGTAAATGTAAACATTGATGTTGACCTGAAGGTTTATTACTCAATAAACCCAATGTGTACAGAAAGACATCTGCATTATTTGTGCTGCGCAGACGTTAAAAAACATCTTGTATGTTTGTCCCTCGCTGCCAAAATCTCTCTGCTACATGTTTTTGACTGTAGATCATTTGGGAGATTTGATTGTCATATTGCATCTACATGCCAAAACTGTTATATAACCAGATAAGTGCAGTGTTTTTATCACTCCCTGCGATCTTCATAAACAGCCTTTTCAGGAGACCTAATATGTCTCATGGCCTGTTGGCATGACGACAGCGGTGCCAGAGTAATAACTAACTGAGTGAAGGCCTGGGCCCGGCGCTGGCAGAGTTGTGGTTAGCGAGCCTGGAGTCCAGTGCCAGCGGTCCTCTTGCTGTCCTGAAAGGCTGCCAAATCATAACCCTCCTTCAACAAATGGAGCATGACATGGGAATCCATCTCTGTGAGCGTGGTGGCGCCTGGGACTGACTCCGTTGGGCCTGGCCTGTCTCTGTCCTCACTTTGTGTCTACAGCTCATACACGACTGTCAGCTGGACACTCACCACGCAGCTTGTCAGGGCCAAACACAGCAGTCAGGATGAGGAATCTATTGTGTCTGTATTTGTTATGCGTACGGCAGCCCGTGAATCCCTGCACAGTTACTGATCATGATGAATTAGGTCTGTCATTCTGATAGATACATTGACTGTCTAAACACATTTTGCCATTTTTCTTTCTACAAAAGGTGTTCATTTATTAGTAATGTTATGTACAATCTCTTAGATATTTGCAATATATTACAGTATGATTACTTTTAGCATTTAAGTATCTGGGTTATAGAGCACGGCTACAGATGAAGAAGCACATATAAAAAAAGACAAACAAAAAAGAGAGAAAATGTATTTGAGTGAATATTGTATGCATCAAAATTGGCAAGAGTTTATAAAATGAGAGAATCTACAAAATGCCTTAAGGAGTTCAAATGAGATTTCAAACGAGATATTCAATAGAGTCATCTGACCTGAACTGCAGGGGGAGACAATATGTTCACTCAATCCAGAGAGCCAAGAACAGCAAAACCTTGGTAGCCACAGATCTTAGTGTAAACTCTGAGCAGGGAACAATCAAGTGAATTTGTTCTGGGGATGTAGTGGACTGACAGAGGATCAGAAACTCACTGATATATGGTGGAGCCAAATTGCGTATGGCCTTACAAGCACCTGAGATGATGAAATTACGCGATCCCGTCCTGTAAAAGCTGAGGGACAAAATAGACAATCCTCGTTTTGCACGAAGTTTCAGCACAAGTGAAAATGAGGCTTCAGGACTCTGAGTTAACCAAATCAAGTGGGTATCTTTGTCCTGGGAGTCATGTGTCATGAGTACGAACATACATGTGACCACCGTTATGTTTTTATCCATCGCGGCCCAGCAAAGAAACACTCTCTGTAAAAATGAAGAGGGATTTATGCACTAAAAAGTAAGTTTGCGAGCTTGGAAGAGCAGTCACAGTGTCTGATCTTTGAAGGGAAATGATCCGCTTTGACTTGTTTGCAGTGCATTCCAACCTCAAATATGTGCACAGGGAGGGTTATCGTCTTCTTTCGACTGTCCATGTTAGGGGTCGCCACAGCAGATCATCCGTTTCCATCTCTTCCTGTCCTCTGCATCTTCCTCTGTTGCACCAACCACCTGCATGTCTTTCCTCACCATATTCATCGACCTTCTCTTTTGCCTTCCTCTTTTACTCTTGCCTGTTTGCTCCATCTTCAGCGTCTTTCTCCAAATATGACCATCATCTGTCCTCTGCACGTGTCCAGACCATCTCAATACTCTACCTCTCTCACTTTGTTGCCAAACCGCCCAACCTGAGCTGTCCCTCTAATATACTCATTGTGTGATTGCTTTCTCTATGTTTTAATATCACTGTGAATTGAATATCTTTGGGTTTGGGACTGTTGATTGGACAAAACAAGACATTTGAAGAAGTTCCTTCTTCAAATAACACTAATGACACTGGCGTTTTTTCCTACTTTTTGACATTTTATAGACTAAACAATTAATTGATGAAAAAAGTCTCTAGCTTCCGGGTTTGCTTCCGTGATGTGCGACCCACTGAATATGCGCAGTAGTGTTTGCCCCAATGGCGAATTACTGCTCGGCCCATAGACTTTACATTGTCATGATGTCACAGATTTTTAAATCGCTTTTCTTGGATCAAGGAAAGTTTTACAAATATAAAACCTCCATGGATCAAAAGTTCATAATAGAAAGAGTCATAATTGAAGATGTTTGAAGTTCGTGGTGTCTGGTCAACAGTTTTACAGACGTCTCTTTTACAATGGTGGTCTATGGAGAAAATGCTTTTTGGGCTGCAGGGGGATTTTTTGCTGCAATACCACAAGTGGCCACTGGGAAAAATTGGCTGCAAGGCAGAGCAGGGGCATCTTGCTGACATCACCAGTGATGTCATGGTTAGAACAAGTATAGGGGCATTTATTTTATAAGTTAAATGTTTGATTTTGTATTTATCTTATTTGTACTAATTTTGATTTATGGTAAAGACTTTTCTGTTGTTGATGTGTGTGTAAGCGATGTTAACTGATACAAGTGACATTGTCATACACCAGTCGTTGGTGCAAGGGAAAGGACGCCCCTGATAGAAATATGGTTCTGCTTGGATAGATTGCAGGGCCTACTTAAGGGGAGAGAGTTGTTGGTTTGAGAAAGAGCAGAAACAAAAGAGGATGTCTGTGTAGCTGTGTTAAGGTAAGTTTGATTATGCTTGATTTCATTTGGTTGTCTCTGAGTCTGTCCTTTATCATCTTCCTTGAGACTCTGGCAAAGCATTCTCACAAGTAAACCTTTATTTTTACAGTAAAACAGTTAATAATTGTAAAAAGCCAGAAAGGGTTGCAGAAATATTTCATTTTTCTTGTTTCCTATCTCGTCAATCGTGTCTTCGACCCAAAATCCTTTAGGTTTTAATTTAATTCAATTTAATTTAAATCTTTAAATTATATTACATGCAAATGAAGAGATGTGCTTTTTGCCCATTATCTATTCATATAAGAAAATGAACAGAACACTAGAGGGTCACCAAATGAGGGAGACGGGGGGTGAGAGACAGACAGTGATCAGTAGATACAGAGTAAAAGAGAACGGACATTACGGTGCTGTAATGTCTCTTACCTTTTGGGATTGTACTAAAAACAATCCTTTCATCCCCATGTCTAAACTGTGTGAGTGTCAGCATGGTGTCTTTGTAATACTGTAGGTCAAGGCTGAATAATTAGTGTGATTACTGCAAGCAATCACACTATTGTAGCAGCAGCTGGCAGCATCTCTCTACAACAGTAGAGTTGGCACATGTGAGCCTGGACAGTGGAGGATGATTGTTTCACCCGTCTTCATCCAGCAAATCAATAGGTGAGATCCTTTTTGCTTTGCTTGGTAGCATTGTCAAAATACACTACATTTCTAATCAATTTGAATTGTGCTATATGCCCTTGCTTTTCTCATATATACTTTTTCATTAAGCCTGTGTTCTCTTCTTTGAGATTCTTCCTGACTTATTGACCAATCTTAATTATTTGGAGCTTTTGCTCAAATTGTTTTCCTGAAGTGAATTTTATTCTGATGAAATGCGAAAGGCATTGGACTTGAATTTCAGTTTTGAAATCAGTCTTGCTTCAGTGGCAAGTCAACATTTCTGAGAACGGAGCCGGATTTGTTATTCTGATGCTCCAAATTACACGGTGAGTTTAATTTTACTTTCCTGCGTGCCCTGAGAAGTACGTGCTTCTCAAAATATACCGCCCAAATGTTCTTAATGTTAAATCATGCTGACAAGCATTCATACTATTCTTCTTCAAAGGTTTATTTATGATACAGGGCAGGTGTGGGTAAACGCAGGGCAGGGCTGGGCTAACAATGCTAGATTCAGGGCAGGTGTGCAGATGGGCAAAGTAAGGACGGGAACATAGGAGGGAACACAGCAAAAAACCCAAAACCCAGAGAACACAAAACTCTTCATAATAACCGACCTGCATAGAACCGCAACCAAATTTGGGAATTTTGTACATAAAGCCACACAGCACAAGTGTGTAACATTTGATATAATTCTGTTCACAGTAAAGTAGCATTATAACATGATATTTCTGCAATTCTGTTGTCTTTAATAAAATGAAACTTGGTACACAAGTTCTCCATGAGAATCTGCATGACATACTTAATCATGGCACTAATAGCCCCATCCTGTGGTCATGAGTAAAACACCACCATAGTACTTATTAACTGCTATATCTTTAAAACAGTCTTACACAGTTTGAAGAGGGGAAAAAAAGCTGCAGCGCCGTCATTTTAGCTCCTACTGTATACCGCAGAATAAATCCCTTGCCATTAAAACCTGTCCTGTGCGGGACAGGTGAGTCGACTTTAATTACAGGGTTTTATCGACACTAAAGGGAGTAATCTTGCCAAAAGGCTAAATGGATAATTGATCTCCCAGGAACAAGGTTATTAATGAACAATTGGGTGTTTTGCAGTTCACCTGATCACCAGCCGTCACTGAAGGAGGACCTGCCATGATGGATAGGCAAACAGACAGGTGTTTGTGCTCTACACCTGCCGTTGTTTTTCTTTATATGCCATTTACAGTATTCCTCTTTTGGTAAGACTGGAAGCAAGAACCGAAACATATAGAAACAATAAGGAGAGTGTTGCATTGTGTCGCTCAGAAAAGAAGCTTATCAAAATTTAAAATGTATTTTCTGAGCAACAAAAGCAAAGTTTTAGTTTCTTAAACTAAGATTGTAAAGTAACAGTTATTCTTAGAGGAAATCCACTGTGTTTTCCCACAGGCTATGAATAATGAAATGTGATTTTAAAAAAAAAGGGGGGAGCTGTATTGTATTTCATCTGTGACACTGTCTATGGTATGAAGATCCATCTATAATTTGATTTGATGTAATTACCTCAAACCATTTTGAAGGCGTATCATTCTGAGCTCTCATTTCCTCAAACCAGTTTGTCATGCTGCTAAGCTTCACACCGATACTCAAAGTATTTATGGCTACATTTAAAATAAGATGCGTTCCCAAGGGATAGAGCAAGATTCTGCTTATCTGCTTCTGATGCTCTCTTCCAAAACCACATTTAGTCTTTTTCATTTGGACATGAAAGAGTTTTGTTGCAGTATATACGTGTTCAACAGCTACCTTTCTATTTAGACCCAACACAAGGTCCAACATGATGGGCCCAGCAAGACCAATTCCATCTAAAACCACCTTCCATCCCACCTTAAAGCTCCCTGTACTCCCAGCAGGCAAAACCCTGAGTTCCTTGCTGATCTGGTGGGTTTCATACCAAGTCCTGCAGCTCCAGGCTGATTGGTTTGTCTCTCCTGGGAGGTTCTTGAGGAGTGTGACTGTGGAGAATCCTGCCGTGTGCTCTCGTAGCTCATACTGAACAGCCAAATAGAGGGATTCCTCTTCTGAGCATTATGGAGGCTTCAATGAACTAATTTGGCTCCCTTGCAGAGAGATTAGCGGGGAGGTGAGGAGCAGTTATAGAGGGAGGAATGATAAGAGAAAGATGGGGTAGAAGAGACAACAAAAGAGACACAGAGTTTAGGAAGAGAAAGACAGCGGAATGGGAGTAGAGCACTTTGGGCAAATAAATACTTCCCATATCATGTCTGCAAACTGCATCATCATTACCATTTGGATTTCTAGTGCACATGTCCACATCCACCAAATAATCAAATAACCCATGTGCACATCCGCTGTCTGTGCCCATTTTGGAGTATGTCTTATGAGTAAGGTGTGTACAGTTTACTGTCATTATGTCCATTACAGGATATCTGGATACTGAAATTACTGAAATTTCCAAACATTTTTTCTCTTCTCGCTGCCATTTGGAGCTGCCAGCGTGCAAAGCTGTGTACTCTCGATTTTAGAGAAGATTTAGAGAAGCGACAGACGGGGAAGAAGAAGCAGAGATGTCAACATAAGATTAAAGGGACCGAAAGCTGAGAAAGATGGAAATCTTGAAAGATGGAAACCAAGGAAGAAATCATAAACTTGTAGAGCAGAAGAAGGCTTGAGAGATGCCCCAGCAGTCTTGTTACTGTCAGGATCTTTGGTGTTTGTGCTGGCCTGGTTCAGGTCACATATGTACAGTCTGAGGCTTTTCCATCATGAAAAGCCAGTGAGGCATCAGGTTTTTATGTCAAAAACAAAAAGGAGGATTGGGGTGCACACGACTGAAGTCAAAGTTCAAAGCACAGTAAAGGGTTTGCACACCCAAATCGGTTAGATTGTTTTTTTAATTTAGTTTTCTTCGTCAAACTTGAACACAG
Source organism: Thunnus albacares (assembly GCF_914725855.1). Lineage (NCBI taxonomy): Eukaryota > Metazoa > Chordata > Actinopteri > Scombriformes > Scombridae > Thunnus > Thunnus albacares. Next base: position 26,965,905 of record NC_058117.1, read on the forward strand.
GGGGGAAAATATCCACAGATGTTTTGGCTGTGCCTTCCTCAGTGTGGAAAGAGGAAGGAAACTAAATAAAAGGAAAATAAATTCTTAAATTAGGTGAAAAATGGCCCACAAATTCATCATTTACATCTTAAATCTTAAACCCTTTTTTCTCCTGATATGTCATGTGTCTTTTGTCCAACATAGCAGCATCATCAGGGTCCCACACAGAGTTTAGCTCTCGTCTCTCCATGTTTTCACAGCAGTGAGCTGTTAATGAAAGCGGAGGCCACTGGCCATGCCTGGCAATGAAAATAAGACCCAGGTAGGGGGGCAGACTGGTGGGAAGAACAAGAGGAGAAGTGGGGAGGTAGAGATCATGGTGGTATCTTTGTGCATATGTGTGTGTGTGAGATGCAGCAGAGCGCAGAGGGAGGGAGTATTATCCATTTCCATGCTAATACCCGTTCCCTTTTACATTTGGTATCACTTGTGGTGTTTTGGTGATAAAGGAATTTGCTATCATAGGATCAGTGCAGTATTACTTCTCCAGTGCATCATAGTACCACAGAGCCGAGAACACATCTGTATTTCACATAACCAAGGTTAAAAAGAGAAGTATATTCAACCTTTACCCTAAGCAGCAAACATTGAGACAAAAATGTCACCAATCCGGGGTTTTGGCATTAATGTCTTCACCAGTTTTATTAACTGAGCGACCACATTTGTATTTTGTAGACTGCAAGTCCCACTTAGGTTTTTGATGCTTGTAGGTAGACCTAATTTAAAACACCTAAATGACAGTGGCAGCATTCTAGATATCTGGAGATCTGCTGCTCGTCACAGCCTGTAAACAGAGACTCACATCAGCATTTACAACAGCTAAATTTCAAAGAAAAATCAATACACAATCACTGAATTTACTCATGGAGATGAGGTGTACCACCATTAACCAACAGCAAAATATCTTGACGGTTGCTGCCCTTTTGAGGAGATGAAGAAAATTGTAATGTCTAGATGGAGGAATCTCTCATGTTAGGTGTGTCACACCATTTAATTCTATACAACACTGCTCTGTTGAGTCACAAAGCTACCAGTCTCAACTAATTCACTTTGACGCTCATTTTACCGTGCCACTTTATGGTCTGACCACGCACTCAGACCTATCTTGGGCTCAGCCCATAGCTTATTCTGAAACAACTCTGTGGATTTGAGTTGGATTTCTTGCTTTAGGAGAATAGCTCCATGGTATAGAGGAAGCATGAGATACTAAGCTGCTACACAGACAGTACTTGTCAAAATTATAAATTCATGGTCAGTTTTGGTTTTGTCATGAGATTATAATATGATAATACAATTGTGACACGATGCCACGCTTCAGGTTAAAGGTATTTGCAAAGGTTGCAAGAATCTACCAATATGATACATCTGGGTGGGGATAATGAAAGAGTAGCACCTTTCCCTCCATCATTACCACCTCTGATGTGCCCTTGACCCCAACTGCTCCAATGCAGCTGCTTAGATGCCAGAAGATTAGACTGTGGTTGTACTCAGTTGAATGAAGATTTAAAAATAGGCTCATAAAAAATAAACAAAAGTGTGGTAGAAGTCTCTTCACTTCAAAGGTTTTTTTAATGCACACACCCATACTGTATACTCACGCATACAGAAACTTTGGAGCCCCAGCATCTCCCTTCTGTTACCACTGTTCTGACTCATTCTTTCCCACTGCCCTGTGAAGGTCCACAGTTGGAGAAAACAATCTAACATGTGCGGACCGTGACCCTCGATGGCAAGTGTAGAGTAAGAAAACAGATGCTGCTGCTGCTGCTGCTGCTACTGGACAGAGAACCATCAACACAGCAGACAACAATGTTAGATGACTATTATGCAGTGTAATTAGTCCCTTAAGGAGAAGGGTCAGGATGTTCAACAGCAAGTGGAACATCTGCGTCAACCGCAAATCAGTGTGTGTGGAATTACAGCTAAGGATGAATAAAGAAAGGACAAATTTCTTCTGAGACCTCTTTCAGTGATGAAGACATTACGGGAGGCAAAATAGGAGAGACCAAAACCTTTTTACTTACCATTATATTGTCACATAGCACCCTCTAGTGAGTAAATTCTATATAAAAAGTTCAGTATATAAGATCCTGCACAATTTGCACCCAGGTTATTATCCATAATTGAAATCAGAAAATGAAAACCACATGATGCATATCTAGTAATGCCACAGCGTTAAAGTTTACAACCTGTTGAAATTAATTTTGCCATCACCTACTCAGCAAGGCAGCCCAGTTTTTTTGGTAATCCCAAATCCTGTTTGATGTCTTAACTCCAGATATATTCTATAATAAACAAGTGTGTGTGAGTTAATGAAAGACAGATTGCTCTGCTGAAGTGATTAAATAGGAGGGGAAATGATAGGATCCGTAGCCATGTATTTTCTCTGCCCCAGAAGGAAACACTTTATGGTGATTCCTTTCGCAGAGCTGAGAGCTGGAGGCTCCATTATCACCTTCCTGGATTAAGCTGTGACTGCTGACAGGCACACAGGGTGTATAAATGTCAGAGCACTGGGCTGCTCCGTGGGTCAGATAGAGGCTTCGCAAAAGACTGAACGAAAAGTGACAGATTTATGCGCAATAGGCCCAAAAGCAGAATGTGATTGGGCAATCAAGTGGCCATGTTGCAATTTGTGGTGGTGATCAGCATAGATGGTTGAGTTTTTTTTTTTGTGGTGTACTCCTCTTTAGACTAAAAGGATAGCCACGTTTTTCAGTCATCTCAAGCACATAAGACCAAACAGATACATTTCTATTTCAATCTGAATCAAATCAGTCAGTGTCCGGCCACGTAGCAGCTCATGTGTCAATTGAGCTTTATGCCTGTAGCTGTGACTGGAACATCTTTTTAGTCTTTGAGTTTCTTCCGACTTTGCATGTAACTACAGTGAGTATGTTTTGGGCTGTGAGTGCTGCCAAATAGTCTGAGCCCACAGCAGGACTATATCTGAACGCCGCTGCTTTCAATGTGCGGCCAGTGTAGACAAGGTGTAATGTTGTGATCTCGTTACATTTGATTTGTTGTGACAAACCTCATAACTGACATATATACACCGTCATATTTTAGACATTTAGCTGGGGTTGAACCTCAAACCATGATCTTAACCCTAATTCCCCAACCCTCACCCTAACTAACTCTTGTACTCTCACAGAAACCACACGCTGACACACTGGATGGATCAAATAATAGGAAACAATGAAATAGGACAGTGAAGTATTCCGATTCTGATGCTTCAACAAATGTCAATCAGCAATGTCACTTTCACATCATGCCCCAGGTACTTATGTCTTTAAAATGTCATCTTATATATGTTTTAAGCTTGGTTATAATGCACTTCTGAGATAATTTTGTTATGTTAAAACCCTAAACTCAGCAGCCAAACTAAGTAATTGTGCGTAGCTTTGTATTTTGTATTTTGTATAATGTGTTCTGTGTGTTTTTTGCTTTGTACTCTTTGTTGTTGTGCTGTTGTATGTTTTGATTGTGGGGGACTGCAGATGTAAATTAGCTTTTGAGCTAACTCTGGTGCAGTACATTTATGTTAAAAACTGTACACTGTCCCAATAAATAAATACAATAAAAAATAATCTTTCAATTAATCAGACAAACAAATTAAAAATCTGTGTTGTATTCTACAAGGAAGTCATAGGTTTTATTCTTCTCTCTTAGCATCTGTGGACATTTTGTTTACCAGGAAAAATAATAAATAATTGAGGAAAAATTCTCTATTGATTCTATCTATCTACTGATTCTCTATTCATTTGCTGAAAAATGTTCCTTGGTACACTGGTGTGATGCAAAATTTTGATCCTGAAATAACTTTAAAGGCTTTAAAAAAAATGGAAAAAGTAAAACTTTTCAGATTATTATTATTATTTTGCCTTATATTAATGACTGACAATACTTTTCAGTTCTTTTACACAATAAACTAAGGGAGGAGTGACGGGTTAACTGTTTTTCTATCAATATCTTACTAAAATGTATAGGTAAGGGTACAATTAAAGTGGAATTATGGAACAAATTCCTCCAATTTGCCACTGTTGAAAGGTAGAGTATTTCAAAGATAAAGCGCTTGTGTCTTTACCGCGATCTTAACCATATACACTTGAGAGCAGGGTACAGACAGAAATATGACATTTTTACTTTTCCTAGATGGACACTAACCAAAAAAGTCTGTTTCCTCAAGGTCAGTCCTACCCTCTGTAATTATTCTATACATAATTACTGTAAAAAAAATATTATTTTTGCATGGCTGTGGCACAAAGGTCTTAAAAACAGGAATGTTTTAGCATTTTTGACCTTGTAAATGAGGAAAAACATCTCAGCTTGAGTTGATTCAGTGAAGCGTGTGGTGTGTTAGAAGAAGGGAAACAACTAATTAATCTTTGTAGTGTGTGTTGATGAGTCTAGAAAGTGAAGGGACAGAAAGATTTTGCATTGTTTTTGTATGTAATTTTCTATGACAGCCTCTGTACCCGTGATGACCCCTTTCGCTTCGTGCTAAACAAAGCTAATCTTCAGGTCAACATTTTGACAGGGCCTTTTCTTGCTGGCAGTAGCAAACCCTGCTGTCCATGCCAGCCATGTAGCAAAGGCAAACAAACACCACATGGGATCCATTTCAGGGGCACAACCAAACAAAATGAGTCTTTAATAACACTCTGCGGAGGGCCTTGTAATTGCAAGTGAGTGGAACATTTTCTAATTATAAGCGCTCACAGGCACACACTCATTTCTTGCGCCTTTTGTAGCCTAGCGTTCCCCGTTAGCCCATGGCTAGCTGTGCGGGTGAAACCACATGAGATGTTGAAGATTGTAGGCTGGCAGGAGTTTTTTTGCTCGGGTTGGGTTTTCAGTCAGGGTTGGTTAGCTGAGTAAACACTATGTGAAGTGGGGAGGGCGTATGTGCAGCAAGATTCTAAACAAAATCAAGGAAAGTACAAATTTTCCTTATGTTTGGCACAAAATTGAAGTTGTGTTGTTCCTGGTTAGCAATTAGAGGATGTGACTGTCAACGTAATTATAACTCCCTAATTGCGGCTGGTCGGTTCAAAGTTGGATCCTGCTTTGCAAAACAAAATTTTCTTTCCTTGTCTTGGCGCATTTCGACAAGAAATTCCAGTTAGATGTTTGTTTTTTTGCAATTCTACCGCAAGCACGTATTTTAATTAAACCTGTTGAACTTACAAAGCAGAGGTCATTGAAATATCAATGGGAATGTTCTTAAGGCATGTGATAATCATGTTTTTTTGGGATTCAATGATATGCTCAGAAAAAGTTCAACAGGACAGATGTTTGCAAGGTTTAAACTTGGGTCATCTGTTTAAAGGTCTTTTCTCTCAGAGTATAAGGATAGAAATAATATGTTGAGTAAATTCTTTAATCTCAGATGTGATCAACGTGTACGGAAATGATTATGATATATAGAGTTGTCTTTCCTAATTTAAACAATTGTTTTTTTAAAGTGTAATGAAACTTGAAACTGCCAGTTTTTCCAATTCAGGTATGAAGGTCCTTATACTGTAAAGTATGCCTTATATTGTGGCATTTTTAAAAAAAATCTACATTATGTAGATTTTATTTTAATCTAAATCATTGCTGTGTCCTATCATGTCCTTCATTTTCACAGTTAAATATATTTGCCTCACTAAACTATTTTCATGCTAACCCTTTAAAATTTCCCACACCCAAGGGTCTTTTCACCAGCGCTGACCCCATTGCTGACATCTGCATAAATCTAGCTTTTCAAGCACCTGTATGAGCACAGAACAACCCCGGACAGTTGGGCTGTTTTCTCCCACTGACTGTTGTGTTTCCACCCATTTTGCTGGCTGCTCCAGCATCCAACAGCTGTAACCCATCTTTGTGAATTCAGAGCACTTTCAGTGACCTTGAACCCATAGATCAACTGGTATTTTATCAGTGACAGTTCTATTGACCTAGGGTGACTGAAAGTAGCAGTTGTCTTTCTCTCATCCAGAGCCCCAGTGGTGATCTGCTCAAATCTGGTCATGACAGAATTGCTGTAATTAACAACCAGACCGTAGATGGGAGCCAAAATGGCAAGCAAACGGGGGAGCATTACCAGTTCAACGCCAACCACACAACACCTCCAGGCTTCTTTCTGTATGCCTCCACTTTGGACAGCCTAGCTTCTAATCTGACAGCCGATCTTCGGTGCTTAGAAATACCACAACTACAGTCGCTACAGCCAACTACAGCTTTGTCCTCAGTGGACCGAATATCCCAAGGGCGCGATCACTGGGGTTATTCCAAGGGTCAAATGAGGAGCTACAGTAGTGGTTCCTGTAAGGAAAATACCACTTTTGTAATTGTCTAGACCTTCTAGACACATCTTCATAATTGAGTTCATGAGGACAAACACAACTCAATGTATCTAAATACTCATATTGTCCAAAACCACCCGTATGCACGTAAAAATATGGGTGAATAAGAAATAAAAATAATTTGATTAATCATTTTTATGAGCTCATGAGCTTGGACCACTTTGACCTTTACTGGACAGCTGTATTCACTTTTGTTTTTGCTTCCAAAAAATTTGGTTGAGAAAATGATTAAATGATTGAAACCCTAAAAACTCAACTAAAAGCTTTTTATTCCACATTATATATTGACGTCACATATATCTCTCAAGGATTCCGAGAAGAAATATTTTGCTTATATTGAGTTTATTATTCAAAGTTATTTAATTTATATGCCATTACATCAGATGGAAAAATTTTAGAAGTTGCACATAACTTGAATCACTTTAACCAATTATTCTAGCCATGAATTTATGGGCTTATCATTTACTCTTATGAGCCAAGTCAAGTTTTGGGAATCATACCTACTTTTTTGCATCAAATGCATCACGGAGCGGAAAAGAACACAAATAAACAGAACCATGCTGACAAACACATATTGAGACAGAAAGACTGCTCACACACACACACACACACACACACACACACACACACACACACACACACACGCTGCTGCTGGATGTCTTTAGCGTCTGGTAGATTTACAGTGGGGAGGTCGGTTGCAGTAGAATGTGTGTTTCTCTATGGGAGCGTGTGATGAATAGCATTTGGCTGGCACCCAGGCCAGACAGCCAGTGTGTTCTCCCCAGCCAGCCAGACAATTGTTAACATATAGCCCACCTGAGACCCCGAGCTCATAAATTAGAGCCATTTAGCTAAGCTGTCAATCCACCTTTCAAACAGAAGCTGACAGGCACAGCACGAGGCCTCCAGGTTTTCCCCTGCCGTTTGTCTTTCTGTTTGTCTCCTCTTCCATTTCATGCCCTTTCTTGATCCTAATTTCCTATCTAGATCTTTGTTTTTCTTCCTCCCTTTCTTTCTTTGCTAATTCCTAATTCCTTTCTTTTTCAGCGAGTTCTAAGATGATTAATGTATTTGTTCGTTTCTCTTCTTTTTGTGTTGTTATTTTAGTTTGCCTGTAATTTATATAAAATACTTCTACCTTGTTTTTTTCCACAGTTCTTATTTCTCCTCCTTCACACACGCACACACAGTCACAATCTTGGCATGTGCCGATGCAGCAAAATCTGTGCTGGATGGAAATGTTGACAAGGTGATGATGATTCCGTACTTCCTCGACAAATTTCACCACTCTTTAATTTTTCCAATATTTTTTCCTCTAACCAGGAGAGATATGTTATCACTACGCAGTTCTTTACATCTTTATACAATCATCTTACTACAGCACCGTGCATGTGCGGTGAATGATTCAGTGCTATATAAATGGAAAAGTTGTGTGTGTGTGTGTGAGGTTTGTGTGTGCATGCGTGCTTGCGTGTGGATATATATGTAGCTATGCTGGCACTTTTTCCACATTGATTCCTGATTATGCCCTACTCAAAGTGCTTGTGGTAAATGTTGTTTTCACATACTCTAAAGAAACAATCTCTGGTTTTGCTATGGAATCCAATAATGATCCCAAAATTCCTTCCCAGGTCCCTGTTGACATATTGAAGCTAATCACATTTGAATTTTAAAACATCAACAGTGAGCGTGGGTGGAATTTGGGAATTTTGGCGTCGCTATAACGTCGTCAGGGACTGTATCTTTAAAAGTTCTCCATGGAGATGAATAAAAGCTAAATGATGCAGGTGTACGGATATAATCTTAAGTTGTATGAGCGCTAATGTTCCATCTGTTTTTACACTGAAATCACATTTACAGGAATTTTTTTTTTTTCCTGTACATTTGCTATGTATTGTATTTGTGACATTATTTAAATTGCAAAACAACACACAAATCCAATAACAGAAATAATTTACAGTTCAAAACTACAGGTATGATATTAATGCACATTACTATCTGAACACAGTCAGTAAAAAACTGCTGTTTTTTTTATGTTTTTTGTTGCATATCATTGTGCTGTGTGTGGAGTTTATTAGTGAAAGAGCTGATCTGTCTGTGAGTGATTTAACAGGCTGACAGAGAGAGTTACAGCACTGTCAGCATCGCAGGCCACGCAGCATTTCCTGATGAGGAACACAGAAAACATCCCTAACGAGTGATTTATGGTTGTGTTGAATCTGATTTGTCTTTTTTAAGCCAGCGAGGTGAGATAACCTGTCTTGCGTCATGGCAATGTCACATTTCAAGACTTGAAACCAGAAACAATTAAAATGATATATATATATATATATAAGAAGTAGTGTAGATGTAGGTTTTTATTTATTTATTTATTTTTGAAAAAAAAAATCACAAAATTGTTATGCATTAATTTGTGGTGTACTGTGTCATTCATTCTCATTGTGAGGGTGTTGTCACAGTGGTGTAGCAGATATACATGAATTTTCATAATATGGTTTTATGCTGCCCTCTTATGGTTGTAATGTGATTGAGCCATAAATTGTAAAATATTGTTGTTGTTGTTTGATTGCATGAAGTGGGTTTGAACAGCTTAATATGTAGAGAATGCATATTAAGTCTACTGCAAACACATAGCAAATCTATTTTGAAATGAACTGAGAAAAGCACTGTCTGTGTAATATAATATACACGTCCTGACCTGAACAGTGTAATGAGATTTATACTGTTGCAATGGTCATAAAAACAAAAACTGATGACTGATATCCAGGCAGTGCCATATATAGTCCAGTCGTTATGAATCGGACACGTTAGAACATGTTTCTCGATTGGTGTCAACTTTTTTTTTGTTTTCTGTACAAGAGACGATTTGTATTTTCAAATTCCAGACAGGATGTGATCTCATAATGTCTTTGCGACCAAACTTTCTTGTTAACTAGGTGAACTATGAGGGCTTTTTGAACTACATGAGCTCACACACAGAGAAAAGTTATTACAGATGAGAATACGTGCTGGAGTGTTATGAGTCTATATTAGGATAATGCACGTCAAGTCAAGTCAATTTTATTTCTATAGCCCAGTTTCACAGATCATAAATTTGCCTCAGGGGCCTTTACAATCTGTACAGCAATACAACATCTTCTCTTCTTAGACCCTTGATTCCAGTAAGGAAAAACTCCCTAAAAACCCCTTTAATGGGGAAAATGGTAGAAACCTCAGGAAGAGCAACAGAAGAGGGATCCCTGATTTGCAGAGAGCCCAGTATTTGTATTTGTATCTGTATTTGTTGAGGCAGCAAAATTATTTGTATCTGTATTTGTATTCAAGTAAAAGTGGAAAGAGGCTTAAAAATCCTGTTTTTGTATTTATTACACTTTTAATTTTAGAAAATTAAAGTGTTACAATAAGTGTTCATGAATCTCTCTCTCTCTGAATGAGTCTCCCAGATCATAGACGACTGCGCTGACTACTGAGCTAAAACTTTACTCATCGACTCATTGCAGGCAGACCTCTACACCCATAACACAGAGACAGCACACTGTGTAACATGTAGGAGAACTTCAAAGACGATTCTTGCTTTGCACTTTTCATTTATTGCCTATTTTTTCACAACCTAACTTTGTGGAGAGGAGAAGAGGAACAACAGGTTATGGAGAGTCCCTTGGGACTTACCCCTGATAGATGTCACAGTGGAGCAGAGGAGAGAGACTGAGATAACGATGTAACCGACCTGCAAACTGATATTCGACATGTTGTTTTTTTTCTTCCAAAAACAAATAATTTTTTAAAATATTTGTGTAAAACAAATATTCATATAAAACCCACTATTTGTGCTTTCCTGAATAATGTATTTGCATTCGGGCACACCTTTAATATACAGTAGATGTTGTGTGTACAGAATAGAACAATAAAGACAGATCACAGAAATACAGCATGGAAGTGGATAACAAAATATAATATAATATACATGAAGAATGTATTTACATCATTATGTCACTTTGTCAGTGTAAACATTCAAACACAAATCATGGTTAGAATTTCAGACATTTTGAAGACTTTCATCCTTTCCACTGTATTCATAACTCATTGATGAGAGTTTACTGGTAGTTATGGAAGATCTTAATGAATGAGACAAATCTTTATGAAAGAAAACTTTATCTTAATTCTTTCTGGTCAATTAATAAACTGTAAAGTCTCTTTTGTGCTGCTTTACACAACACTTTTTCACTAAATGTATTGTCTTAACAGCTTTGTTCTTGTGTTTATACATATATATCATGATATTAACCCAGATGGATCCAGTTTCCTCACCAAGTAGTAGTAAAAGTCGTCATCTCCCTGTGACAGTATTTACAGACCGCAGTAACATTATCATCCAGCAGGGGGCGCCACAACACAGGAAAAGGATTATAAACGTGTAACTTCTGTTTTATAACGATGCTGTAATGACTTAAACACTCACCCCTGTATGGACACCATGGCTGAGGCTTCTCAAATATGCTTCAAACCCCAAATTACAGTAGTGTGAATATTCCAGGGAAACTCTTTGCCACATACATTTCATTTTAAGTACATAATAACATTCTCATTGCATAACTCCAAGGCGCTGCTGGACCACCTTAGTCCCTCCACAGCTGCGGTGATACTGTAGCTCTGCTCACTGATTGCACAGCGAGACGGGGCTGAGGGTTTATATTGCACGTAAAGGGATTTGAATGGTTTGCTATATGTTGTATGTCCTGCACTGAATGTAAAGTCCTGTTGTCTGCTGTCAATATGTCTGTACACCAGTGATTGTATTCACTGTGTTATTACTAAATAAACTTAGTGTATCTCAGATAAATAAATAATAAATCTTAATTTGAGTCGATACACTGGAAAGGGACAAATAATACTGTTGCCAAGTTCAAAGCCGCCATTCAGACATCTTCTACTATTAAAATATGTCTCCTTCCTTCCTGATGGCTTTTTATAAGTTCATAAAGCGGAAAACTCTGCGATGGAAATATGTGGATAGCAGTTTCCATAGCGAACACCAGCGTCTCCACTGCCTCTCGCTCCAATATCATTTAATAGCCGTTGTGGTAATTGAGCCAGTCTGTTAGGTGTTATGTGTTAATGTGTCTTAATTACAGTCTTGACTCTTAGGGCCTTCTCGGTACGGCAAGGAGGGGGGAAAAAAGTGGTCTGATATAAAAAGAAAAACACTGAAACATTAAAAAGATAACCCCACACAATTTTATTAAATTTATATTAATGACTTCATTATTCAGGGCAGATTGGATTAGTATTCTTCTCCAGACCCCTAAAACAAATGGATTTGGAGCTAATGTTTTCATAATGAACAAGACCTTTTTTCCCCCACTCTGTCTCATACAAGCTCAATCCAGTTTGTAATATCTTTCAGACAGGCTAAAGTGTGGAATAGATTCATGCCCACAAAAGGCTGATAACATCCTTATCTGTGATTAAAATTCACTCTCTCATCGTTAATATGCTTATTAGATTTTTTTTTTTCCTACCCTTTTTATTTGATGGAGAGATTATTACAGTTTGTGTAATGGTGCATTGTGGCTTGTTCCAATGACGCACCGCTACATATCTCCACACCATCGGCTCAGCAAGATTTCGGCCGGCGTGAAGTTTAAACTCAGCTGCCGGTTTATGAGGCAGAAACTTTTTACCACCGCTTTATGTGTCACGTAGATCAGAAAAGTGAGCTGGGTCTTTGAAGGAAAGAAGAGAGAAAAGACATACATTTCTGACCTTTTTAAAAGAAACACTTCATTGACCTATAAGGGAGTGAAAGATTTCTCCCTCCAAACCTATGACAATCATTTTGACCGGGCCTTTCAGCTCTGACCTTTTTCAACCTTTCTCAATGAAGTTTTTAAAATGTTAGTTGGAGACCACTTGGCCTTGTGGTCAGAGTGAGAGAGTGCACTGTACCCTAAAGGTTACAGATCCCATCCTCGCAAACAGCCGTTCCTACTGGATATCAAAAAAAATATGGGCGTAGCATTTGACATTGCTGACAGGTGTATGAGGGGACGTTTGCCTGAAGTTCAGGTTTAATGTCTGCTGCCATTTTTGTTAGTTTCCGATGTCACTCCAACAAACATGTTTGTGTTTCGCTAGACTCTTGAAGGAGCTGCAAGGCGGCAACCACTGTAGTTAAGCGTGATAGGCAAAACCTGTCAATCAAGCAAACAAACCCCAAAGCAGGGCCCTGAATATCCCCTTAATGGAGCTCTTGAATACCTCTTAAGAGGTGTTGTAATCCAAGACAAAAAGTGAATTACTTTGACTTTCAATGACTTTGTAAATTACTGCAATATTGTAAAGGTTCCATGTACCGAGTATTGGAAATTCTTCCAGTATACTCCATCAGAAGTGCTTGTTGGATGGTCAAATGGCTTTGAAAACCTCATCCCCCCCACACCTTGTGTAGGGCTTGTATAAGGGTTTCATAGGGGTTTCGGAGGGCCATTTCTGTACTTTCTAAAACCGACAATCTGCCATTCACACCTGCTTCATGCAATGATTGATCAGGCGCAGGTGAGAAAGGAGCCAGGATTTGAAATTCTCTCTCTAGCTCCCTTTTTTTCATTCTCGACACAACCGTGTCTGTCACTTTTCATGTGAACAACCAAGTGCAACACTGTGAAGGCCTTCCAGTAGAGACTGTCTGAATATGTGCAAGATTAGCCCTGCATTCAGACAATGACAACAGTCTTTTCACTCTGCCTTTGAGTGTGGTAAAGTGAAGACTCGATTACCAATGTGGTCGGACAACGCGTCGTACAAACTAGTTCTGATCTGCCATAAATCGACCCTCGACCCTGACTGAGGGTCATGATAACCAGGCTAATGCCTTCTTCTAATTCCAGAGAATCAAATAAAAATCATTCAATAAGTCAAACTTTATATGTATAGCATATTTTCTGCATGTTTTTTTTTTTTAGTTCAAAGTGCTTTTCAGAAGACTGGAAGGCTTACAAGAAGACAAGAGAAATATAGGCAGTAAAACAATGGGAGCCTAATGAACATAAAAAAGTAGAATATAAAGAGAGCGGGAACAATAAAATAAAAGCAATAAAATAGATAGAACACAATAAAACATATAAAAGAAAACAATAAATGTAAAACCCTCCATGAAATGCAGAACGAAAGAAAACAGACATTTAATTATGTGAAAATGTTGCATAGCTTTACTTTATTTTACTGCTGTTTTACCTTTTATTTGATTGGATTAGAGTTCTAGCATTAAACCTAATGAATAGTAGATGAAAGTAAAGCTTTACTCTCTATGCACTTACTTTGTGTGTAGTGACATTTGACTTAACTGAAACACTTTTGAAAGAGATTTTTTTTTAGATATTCCTCAGAAAAATCTCAGATTCATATATCTTCCTGCTCTCCAGCAGCTCAAAACAAACAATAATAACACAAGCACTTTAAGAAGTTTCTATTTTCATTTGACATGTTTATGTTCAGCATTTTCCATCTCTGAAGTGCTTTGCTGATTTGCTGACTTTCCACTTAGCAATTCATACATCTCCTGGTGTATTATGTTCCTAAAAGGGGCAAGTACACTTCAGTCTACTAATTACATATCCAGCTGCTAATGTGTAGTATAATAATCCATAGTCACTGGGGGATGGGGGATGTCTGTAATGAAATTAGTGCACATACGAGTTGCTATCTGCCTGATTATAAAAGTTTTGGAGAACCGAATAATTGAATATAAGCTAACATGATATGCCCCCTCTACATCATGCATCGCACGCACTGCAGTCCTGTCAGTCAGTGTATTAAACACACACACACACAGACCCTCTTTTCTGCTGCAGTTTTCTTTCCCCCCCTGTTCACTGCATGCTGATTTTCATTTCAGTGCTCACAGTAGGTGCCAAGGAACCGATTCCCAGACTTAATGCTGGGCTCATTTCCCAGGTCAAGACTTTATTGATTGATATAGAGTACAATTACATAACCCGCTATGCATATCCCCCCGCCAGTTATTAGTATAATTTCCTTTATTACGCCCTCTGTGAACTCTGAGGGAGCGCCGCGGGCCATGAGCCGGGACTGTCTCTTTCTTCTGACTGCCGAGTATTAAAGTCCTGACCTGTGATTTCAAAGTGTCACAGCTGCCAGAGTCGTTTAACTGTGACAATTACATGACTTGAAATGACAGCATGATTCTGTCTCTTCTATTTCTTATGTCTTGCTACCGGTCTTGTCACAGCTTGCGAGGTAATATAAGCTCTATAATGAGAAGTAATAATATCAGATCAATATGTTCTGTACCTAATGTTCTCGCACAGTGAGAAGAAAAATACATGTCTCTTTTTTGTACAAACAAGTGAAAATATCTGACGAGAGAATGAGATAATTTTAGGTTTTTCATTAAGATGTATTTCGAAAATGTTCTTCCTAAAGTAAACCACCAGATTCAAAGCTGAACTACTTCCAGTGGTGGAAGAAGTATTCAGATCCTTTACTTGAGTAAAAGTACCAACAGAGCGATGTAAAAATACTCCTTTACAAGTAAACGTCCTGCATGTAAAATCCTCTGTAAGTAAAAGAACACAAATCTGTTTTCAGTTTTTGGACTTTTTCTCTAATCTTTGATTTTTGGTGAAATACTGGATCATTTGAATATTTTATTGAAATGAAAGAATGTGAGAAGTTTAGAGGGAAAAATCACTATTTGGTGGAGCTGTTAACAGCTCATCACATCTGAAATGTGACCCCGACTACACACTGCTTTTTGTAAGACATCAAAAAGCCAAAAAAAGAGTTGGAAACCATTTGTGTTGCATTTTAAAAGCTTGTTATATTATCAATCATGTCAGATCTTCATCTGAAAAGTCACTAAAGCTGTCAAATAAATGCAGTGGAGTGGAAAGTACAATATTTCCCTCTGAAATGTAATGGAGTGGAAGTATAAGTTAGCATCATATGGAGATACTTAAGTAAAGCACAAGTACCTCAAAATTGTATTTATGTACAGTACTTGAGTAAATGTACCTACTTATTTTCCACAAAAGGTTTATGGAAAAATCTTCTCATCTATTATCTCAAATCCTCCTTCCCAGTCTGGGAGAAGTTTGGGCTAGAGACGAGCATCCTGTTTTGTCTGGTTTTTGGTTATTATGAATTGTTTATTATATTTTTTGGAAAATGCTTAGCATTTCATTGGGTCTGGCCTTTCTGAGATGTTCCTAACAGATTGGTCAGCTTTAAACCAATCAGTAATATCTCTGTATTCACTTTTATGCTGGCTAGTTGTTTCCTTTGTTCTTTGTTATTTTAACAATTACGTAAGTGTTGTTGCATTTGGAAAGAACTGTTGAAATTGCTAAATCCAAGTAGCTGTCAGTGTAAAACAAATAAATAAATAAAAATACTAAACTGCATAATACTGTATAATGCAATCCTACAGTATATAGCTCAAATTTAAATTCCTATATTAAATACAGTAGTGATGGTAAATTGCCCATCAGTAACAGGAAAAATCTGTTACTTTTTAGTTTGAGAGATTGTACAAAGCAGCAAAATAAAAAACAACAAAAAGAAAAGTGTTCTATTACAATTCACATAGAGATGAATAATAGAAAGTTTATAAAATGAATGAAAGCAGCAAAAAAAAAGGAATCTAACTTTTTTAAACATGGTCATCTGTATGATGGAGTAATGTTAGACATTAAAATGATACCCCATCAATTTAGCATTGCACTCCTCTAGCATTGTTGGACTTGTGATAAACAGTAAAAAAAAATAGATCAAACAATGCAGCGGATCTAGATATATCATCTTTTTTTATTCCAAGAATCCTTCTTCCTTCATTACCTACAATTCAACTCGACTGTCAACAGTTCAGCCAGAGATTCGGGTTTGTTATGCTATTAACAGCTAATGTAGCCTGGAGCTGCTTCCCTCAAGCAGAGACGAGGATCAGGCTACAGATGTCTGCTAACCTCACTTCTTCCTAGCTCCACATCCCCAGATCTTTTTTTAAAGATTGGACCATTTATAGTGGAGGAACCTGCTCTCTGTATTTTCTCTTATTCATAATGTCATTTTGTGACTGGTACAATTAAGTGGCTAGCACGTACTGTACTGTATTTTTAGCTTTTGTAATTGGTGATTCAAATAAATGGCTGTTTTGACCTATCTGTACTGATGCAGAAACACAGGTGTTTATTACAAACAGGTTGCCAAGAAACTAAAAGAACAGAAAAAAAAGATATGAGTGCATATTATTTCAAATACTTAAATATGCACACTGGGAAAAAATTACTGTAAAGGAAGAAAATGGGGATACTAAACTAGTAATTCTATTGCACAAATATTGTTCAAGTTATAATATAATCTTGTAGTAAACTCTCCAGCTGTGTGTGTGTATATTGTGTTTGGATAATGTTAGGCAGATTATATGAACCACTTAGTTCTATAATGAAGTCATAATGTGTATACAGAAATTGTGTTAGTGAATATACCACATCTTGCATATTGCATTGGAGGAGTACAGTAAATTGCATTAGTTGATCGGTTGGGAACATTTTCATTCACCCAGATGGCTGTTTTATGTACGCTGCAACAATATCACAAGCATGACTCATCATATCGAGTAACTTTAATAGATATTCTTTAGAGGACGTAATCATGCAGAAAGTTAAGAGTTTTAGCTTTAATTGACATCACTATACAGGACTTCTGAGTAGTAAAGTCTTAAAAAGTTACTGCCAGCTGCTGCCGTGCTTTAGATTTTTTCTCCTGTTGTTTAAAAGCAGAGAGATTTACTTATTTCAACACACTGCGATTTAATTCATGACAAGTCTTAAAACTGTTTCGGTGACAAATTCTCTCATTCCGCTGGCAGATTTTTTTTTTTTTCCCACTTGCAGTAAGAGTGATGAGAGAAATAAGACTCAATGGTAGATCAAGAGATTAACTGGGGCCGCCGGGTCGCCAGCTCTTCCACCGTGGATCGCAGCTTTTACTGCTGCTAAGTATAAAACATAGATCAAACTTCCCTGTGAGCTTGTCTGTCTGTAAGTAACCATCACTATGTAAACACTGCTTGTCATCGGGATGGTTTAGGCACAGAGCCGCTGGAATCTGAGGTCTGTGTTATTGTGGTGAATGGATGGGAACACTCACACTCAAACACACACACACACACACACACACACCCTTATGACTCATCTAGTGTCTCTGTTTAGTTACTGCGCTTTCAGTCGTACAGGGAGTGTTCTTGTCAGACAGACCCGCCCAAACGCACGTGGAGAAACATGTGGATTTGCAGGCGGGGTCATCCCAGGATTCACCCAGTTGCAACAGGGTGCATAATTTTAGATTTTTGAAGTGTCAGCATGGCAGCAAGTATGGACACATGCAAAACTACTGTTAAAAGAAGGATTTTGAAGACAATATGAAGGCAATATTGAAACTCTTGCATGCAAAAAGAAAAAAAAAATCTATACTTGTCGGCTTTTCCCTCAAGAGAAATGTTTCTAAAACAGCATTTAGACCATAACATAAATTAAACACACACACAAATGACTCTACCGGTTTTCTAAAAACACACATTGGTTTAGGAAAATGGTTAAGAGATATTGCCCTGTAGAAAGAATGTGTTGTCACTACCTCACAAGTCAACTGTGCTCAAGTAATAAAAGAACCACATGTGAAAAAAATAACTTACTGGAAGTATCTGCTCTTTCTTTAACCGATGCGTTTCAGGTGAGGGCCTTCAAGTCTTTTATTAAACAGATAAAAGTCTTTACAGTACTGTACAGACACTACATGACAGCTGCCTCTTTGTCAATTATCCAGTGAGAACTACACAACAAATGTGTCCGTTCCCTATACCTAATAAAAGTAAATAACAAAACAGTAAAAACTACCACACAAACAGTCACATTGAAAAGAGAGTATTCAAGTCTTACGTTTAAATATTAAAAACCTCCTCATCCATCCCTCTTGTATTCAAGGTTTTGAAATTATGAATCCAGACTGCATTTTTTCCTGTTCTAAGGAAGTTAAAGTCATTCCCCAAATACCAATAAAAGTCGACCATTGAAAGCTTGGCCCCAAAAAAATGTGTGGCCACTGGGTGTTTTATATATCCGCTATTACTGGAGCTCCTGTTCTATGAGCCTATCATTTAGTGAACGCTCTGCTGCATGGAAAGCTACAGATCGCATGTTTTGTTCTACAGGCTATTTATATTTTTAATTTCATTTTTAATTCCAACCGTGACTGAATGAAAAACACTTTTATTTGTGTCTTATGAATTTGCAGTTGATAAAGAGTCTGCATAACATGAAAAATGACAACCTCAATAAAAAATCATCTCAAAAATGTTAAACTTTTTTCAATTACAGCATCAAAAAAATGTTGAAAAGATGTGTTTTATGGTAAGTGTACTGTTTTCAGACCTTGACCCATTGTAGGTACAAAAAAATCAAGACCTATTTTGACCTCTCTCTCTTTAAAACTGTCTCTCACAAGTCCCCCAACTTTATAAATGCTCAAAAACACCTTTTAGATGTGGCAGTACATTTTTTTTTAGATAATTCAATGGGGTTTTTTATGTTTTTTTTAATTATTTTTTATTTTCCCAACTTGTAAAGAAGCATTTGATCACTCAGTTTACTTAAAATGACATGCATGTTGTTTTCTGGAGACCAACCAGAAAACATTAAACGTTCTTTTTCTGACAACAGCAGACAGATACATTCATCGAAACTCTCTTCATCGAAACTCTAAACACACACACACACACACACGCAGGTTTCACTTACTCTTTGCCCTTCTTACTCTTTCCTTCTTTCTCCAACACACAAACAAACTCAGAAACGTGCACATTCACAAAACACAAAGATTCACACACATACACATGCATGCATATGCTTTATGAATAGACAGACATACTGTATAACATAAATACACGTAATCTGTCTCACATAGAGACAGACATGCACTCTCTCTCTCTCTTTCTCCCCCCATCACTTACAGAAACTCTCATGCAGACATGCCTATTCATGTAGGGGGCGTCGTTATTAACAGAGCACATTAATAACAATACCGCAGGGCTCCCATTGTCTCCCAAACATAATTATATTATCCATCATGCTTCTCCGCCGCGCTGACACACATCGAAACACGGCTGGGGAGTCTCGCCGGGGCTGCTGGTCCACCAGCATTACCATAGATAATGCTTAATTATGTTAATTCGATTGCAATCATTTTGAACAAAATGACAACATGCTTGAGCTAATGAATATTTATAAGACGCAGGGTAAGAAGTTAATTGTTCTTTATGAGTGTGCTGGGGAAGTTATGTTTGGGACCTGGATGTGGAATAGATGACTGGACTGCGGTGGGGGAAGGAGGGAGGGAAGAGGAATGGAAAACCTTTGCAACTGATGATCTGTCACTGACTCATCTGATGATGTTCACAGACTGGAGGTGCGCTTGATTTTAACTCCATCAATGTACCGAATCAACCAATAATTAAGAGACTGATTTCATATTGGAAATGTTTTTTTTTATTTTCGTTCAAAGTCATGACTCAGTGTCATATTCTGCAGTAAAAAGTATTTTGTCAGCAATAGTTACAATCCAAGTATGATAATACAGCTACATTTGGCACTATGAATCATGTAGAGTAGATCATCAAGAGCAGATGTCACTTGTTCAGCTGCACTTGATTACAATCACTAATTAATGTTGAACTGCTCATTTATTTTTCAGCCATCATTACCCAAATCTAGTCATCAAATGTATCCATTAAGTCATAAAATATTGCTGGTAGAAGCAATAATTAAAAGGTTGTAAATTAAAGGGTCAGTTTACCTAATTACATTTTAAAAAACGTGATGAGAACATATATTTCCACAAGATATATCCAGAATAGACTACGTATTTGGCATAAAGTTGTTCCAATGACCAAAACCACAAAAATTATCTAGCTAGATAAAGCTAGAAGTAAGTGGGGAAAAAAATGGTAATTTGGGTGAACCAACCCTTCAAGTCTTTTCTAATTGCACAAGTTCAATATCTGATTTGACGTAGATCACAGAGGGGAGAAAAGAGAAAAGAAACAGGCAATAATAATGACTGAAGTGATAAAAAACAGATATAACCATTGTCCCCATTGGTTGGTAAGTGTTTAATATGTGGTTTAACCTACTAACAACATCTTTGAAGAACAACCAGCTATTGACCACTGCACTGTGGAGGGTCCAAGAAAAGACAGGCCACCACCACTTCTCTGACCTTATTGTAGCCCTGTATCTTGACACCTGAAGATCATGTAGATCGACGTCCCCCATGTTTTGGTTGTATGTGAGGTTACACACATGGGCTGTGGAACTTTGTCATAGGCTTTTTTTTTTTTTCTCTTTGTTACAAATGTTTACAGGCACCTCAGAATACTTCTTAGCAGCATTGGTTGCCATGGTTACAACACTGTAGCTTTTACCAGTACCTTTTCCACCTGTGTAAGGAAATTCTTCACATCTGTGAAAGGGACATCATGCGAGCGGCACTGTCTCAGAGTGCCAAGACATCCATAACTTTGTTTTGTCATTTCATCAAGGGACCTAAGTGAGATGAAATGGTTGTCATGTACAAAGTTGCACCCTGGAGTAACTTCTGCTTGTTCAGCTAGACCAACGACTACACTTGGGTACTGTCCTAGGCCAGTTTCATGGAGATGTGTGTGCACTCCATAATAGGGCTCCATATGATACATGTACCCTTTAGGTGATGCAAGGCCCGACAATTTATACCCAAACTGGATTGGTTTGTTCCTGATGAATTGCTTGCAACCATGCCTGCCATAATAAGGCATCATGTTTTCATCAACCAATAACCATTTTTGGTATGGCATCATTTTGTAAGACTCATTCAGTATACTGAAGATGGGCCGTACCTTGTATAAAGTGTCGTTTGTGGCCTTTGAGTTATCCACCAGATGGATTGAGGCCATTATCTCATCAAAGCGATTCCTTCTCATTGCATTTGAGATGGCTTCATTGTAGTAATCAGGGTCACACGACCAAAACCTGCCACGGCACAGAACTCTAGCCAGATGTGGGAAGAACCCCATAAACAGTCATGTTCATAGGTCACATCATCCAGAATCCTGGACATGGCCGGTCTTTTTGATCTTTTAAAACCCCTGTCCCTGATTTGCATATATTGAAGAGATGTGTTCTGTTTTTTGTGGCGGTGGGGTGTCACTTTCTTCAGGGCATCTCCTTTTTCGGCTGTTCGCTGTGGGAGACTTGCCAAGGTACGGCAGTGGTGGTGAGTTGCAGGAGTGGGAGATAGGGGAGTAGGGTACGCCAACTGGTTTTCATGAACATCTGCCTCATCCTCCAGATAGTTCACCTCTGCACCTAGATAGTCCACCTGGCAAATGGCCCGTTTCACTCTGGTACTCCCTATCTGAGCCATCACGATCACAGTCACTTTCACTTGCCTCTTTTACAAGTGTAGGAATGAATGTGATGCTGCCCACAGTACTTGGGGGTTAACATACGTCTAGGAGGTCCAACACATCTGTTTTAAACTGTGTAAAAAAAACAATGATGACTAGGAATTACAGGAATAACAGCACAAATGTGTTTTTAATTGAAACAGTGTTATACTATGAGTCACAATTGTGACCGTTAACAAATTTACACCTCTTATGAGCAAAATATATATGCAGGAGTATAATTCTCAAAATATATTAGTAGTTGATTGATTGTTTTTTTTTTACTTTTTTTTGTAGAAGTCTGAGGAAGACATCTTCTTCCAAAAGTGCAAGCAGGAAGTAACTAATCTGGTCATGTGACCTTTCACACTAGTCACATGTCATTGATAAATTTTAATCAAGACCATCTGTTTTTTCATTTAAAAGTTGAATTTCTTGCCCAAAGCCAACAACAACACTTTTACAGCTTCCAGAGCTTATTTATTTCTTATTAAACAAGAAATGCAGTCACAATTGTGACCAGTGGGATTAAACAGGACTGATACTGTTATTTACTACTGTACATAGTACAGATTGCTTTGTCGTTCATACTAAAATACACCACATTGGTTTTATTGTTTATTCTGCACATTTATTCATCTTTTTAATTAAACTATATACATTTTTCTACTGTTTGCACTTTATAGTTAGGTGCTAAACTGCATTTTGTATTGGTACTTACTCAGTATAATGACTATAAAATGGAATGTTATCAAATTTAATGCAATGTAATTGAACATTATTTGGTCTTTCATTGTGTTTTCCAGAGGAGACAGATAACAGTTTACAGAAACAGCTAGGAGAATTGATGTTCCCCTTTAAAACACTTTTAGAACAAAAAGCTTCCTCCATGTCCAATAAAGCTGTCCTGTCGGACAAATCAAGCATGTTGGAAAGTTTCAGGAGCAAAGTCAAACATTCAGACAGTCAGACGTTGCATAAATGGGTCCGATTTACATGGTTTCCTCATCTGTAGGGGACTTGTGATTTGAATCAGTGTGTGTAGGTGAAGTGGACAGATGAGTAAATGCTTTTGTACTCTGCAGATTTCTCTTGAAATTGCAGACGGATGCCCTTTGACTTTACTTACTCTGTCTCACTGGAATATCCTCCTTCTTTCCTCTTTTTCCTCCTCTCTCTCTCTCTCTCTCTCTCTCACACACACACACACACACACACAAACACACACACAGATGAACACACACTATAGCATATATCTCTTTAGAGGTAAGTGCTGGGTTAGATTTCAGACAGACCATTTCTCACTGTCAGTAATGCACATAACTCGAGCACAGAGTCAGGGTTGATGGTTAACACGATTACTTATTATGCCTTTCTACGAGGGGGGAAATGAGATTAAAAGTTGCCCTTTTACATCTAAAGGAACAGCAGCCCAGCACACGGCAGGCCGTGTCAGGTGCTGGCAGCTCGCTGCAGAGAGCAGCTCATAATCCATCTTGATCTCATTAGGACGGCACGGATGATTTTTACTGAAATGTTCCTTTAGATTCTGCCACAGGAATGCAGAAAGGCTTTTTTTGGTTCAGACGATGTATCCGTACTTTCAGCTGACTAAGCGCGAATGGGCTGAGCGCTGCACACGCCAGCGTTGGCTGAAGTTGGCAAGAAAGGGAGAGAGACAGAAACAGAAAAAGTGTGTGTGTGTGTGTGTTCTTTTATTTCTATACTTAAGAGGTCTGGTGTCCCAACAAGAGTAGAAAAATAACAATAATCCTCCAAAGTAAGGACATTCTGGCCAGTCTAAATATATTTAAGGGGTTAGGAATTAAGCTTTGAATAGAGTTATGATAAGGTTTAGTTTGAGGTTAGGGTCATTGGTTAGATTGAAGGTTCTCATAAGTATAGTAATGTAACAGAAGAGGCAATGACTATAGAGTAAAGAGTGAAGATCAAGACAGAGAGATAAAGGGCAGAGATTTAAAAAGTGAGTACATGGGTGAAGTTGAGGCCATAACATATGGAGAAAGATACTGTAAAGAGATAGTGAGACTGGCAGAACGATAAGGAGACGGAGAAAAAGACAGACAGATTTATACTCATAGATTTAACATGAAGCGACTTGCCAGGATATAACATGAACCCATGGAACTCACGTCCTCTGAGTATTTTTTTTTTTTCTTCATTCACTGAATTGAGAGTTTCACTTCAACCTATCGAGTTCCCATTCAAATGTCATGTCATCTGTGGTTGTTGCATAATATCTGGCTGTATTGCACGACCACAATGTGTGTGTGTCTGTGTGTGATTGCACACTGGGGGGCACCGTTCTACAGTCCTGAAGAGGCTTACTGAGCTTGTTAGGCTTTTTGAAAGCATCCAAGCACTAGGATCATCTTTTGTTGCCGTCTTAAGCACCAGGAGATATTTAATTACTTAAATAAAAGTTCATGGTTCTTTGTATTTATCCATAAAAACATGGCCTGCTAATGTCTACGTACTAATGAACTTGGCAAGTGATTGTACTTTGTATCCGGAGATATTGAGCATGTGTCAGGTTAACTTTATACAAATTATCTGAATGTGCAGGAAAGACAATTTTGCTCTGATTTCATTAGCTTTTCAAGGAGTATGTAATCTGTTGTACAGAGATTGCCTTGTCAAATGCTTCTTGTTTCAGGATTTCTTTTTATCTGATAATTTTGTGAAATATTGACATTGAGTGGTATTTATTGAAATTGCCAAAATTGTCTGGCAAAAGAGTAAGATGAAAAAAAAAAAACATCTGGAATTAAGATACAATGACTTACTATGCATAGATTTTCTGACAGCATAACAGCATATCATATTTTTTCAGACCTGAAGTCTGTGCATGAATCTCTCAGAGCAGATTGCAGTGACTGCTACAGTAAAATAAACTTCAGTAGCACAAAATCAGCTGCTGTTCTTGGCTTTATACATAGAGGATCTCTTTTCAAAAGGGTTGTGCATTGGCATGATTCAAACCATCTGAAGAGGACAATCCAGTCATAAACTGAATTTGGAGAAATATCTGCTCAATATCTGCACTTTTTCACATCTTCAATTTTACTTTTACCCACATTTGTCTCTTTGCATTCATTCTTTCTGAATATATGATGTTATGTGATAATGACATGTTACGGTAATTGGTCTTGTTAAATTGCTTTTCTGATGCAGAAAGCTAAAGACATGGAACTAAGAATAGCCATCTGTCTCACCTCAGGAAATAGTGCTAGACCAAGCTCCAGGAACAGCGCTAGGCTGTGAAGAGCCTGTATATAAAGATAGATGTAGTGTGATGTCACCCATTGGTTTGCATTGACAGATAACTGGGAACACTGAGTGGTGCACACTTGGGATAACGTGAGCTAGTTTAGCTAAATGGTGCTAACAGGGCAGATATCATAATCAAGTAAAGTTACTGAAATGTTGCAACAATAGTCCAACTCAGTGCGCGTCCTGAAGCCATGGAGAGCAGCAGGTGAGCGAACTGTCAATCACAGCTGTCAACCAACACCCACACGGCAGACATCAAAGCTACTAACAGAACAATAATTTCCAAAATGATCACCAGCACAGTTATTAGAGGGACAGAATTTAGTGATGGAGACCATAATGAGTCATTGAAAAAAAAAGTTTGACTTTTTATTTCAAGAGAGAAGTCTTTTTGAATGGGAACCAACTGTAGCCAGCATCTAGCGGCCTCAAGCCGTGGTAGTTGCAGCTTGGCTGTGACGCGGTTTTGGTGCATGGACTACTTCGGCTGTTGCACATAGACTACTTCACCCCTCGCACCGTCATCACTTCTTTCATGGTAGAAGCGCTGTCCAACGGAGCAGTGCTGATTAGAAAATGTCAAACAAAAATAGGCGAAAATAGAAAAATAGGTACCTGCAGTTAGCTCAGCTAGTGCATGCACATTTGAACCCTTTTCAGGACTGTACTTTTACTGTCAGCTGTCATTTCTTTCTCTCTCCTGCAGGCACTTAGCTGGCTCAGAGGGAATATCTGCTTTTGTGACATTGCCTTGACCTGCTAACCTAATCTGACCCCACTTGCTAGCTAACCAGGTCAACATGTGCACACATCAAAATTTCTAACATGCAAAAATTGCTGTGTGTATACGTTTACATGGCTATATAAGACTGCATATATATGCACATCTTGTTAGTATGTGCCATTTACTGACTGCAGACATTTTCCTTCATTATCTAATATTTTATCAATGCACATATAGGCCACAGCATATGTTGTATTAAACTTTATTAACATGGGTCAATAGTTTTTCTTGCTATGTTCTTGCTGTGATGTTACTAAGGAGTCCTTCTTGGCTCAAGATGACATGAACTGCACTGGCATGGCTATTTGTTTACAGAGTTAAAGAGGCATGAAGTGCTTTGAGCAGGAGAGACAGGCATTTCCCGCAATCATATCACTAGACTATGAAAGTATTTATTCTTTATGTTGTAAGGAAATATGAAAGACAGAAATGAAAGTCAGACAGATATAAGCACCAATTCTTTATTAAGAGGTGGTTCAAATTCCCTGTATTATATACTGGTAAATCATTCAGGGTTACTCAATGTATCGCTTTAAGGTTTTATTCATACCCTTGGCACTTCAACCACTAACACCAAGAGGTAATGTGTTGTTGCCTGCAGGGATTGTGCAATTTGTCTGTATTGGCACTGGTGGATGTGCAGACTTAAAAAAAAAAATCCATAGATGAGACGAGAACGAGACGAGCAGATGTTTGAATGTATTGGAACTTATTTATTTATTGACTCTCTGCTGCTATTGACTTTCGTATAACGTTATTGCGTTGTGTAATTACAGTGAATCAGCAATGCTGTGACTCCAAGACAAGTTTTGCCACAGGACAGCTAAGTGTGTCACATCATACATATTGTATCACAAGCAACCGACACCGAAAAGGTGCAAGGTGCAGAGCCACAGTGCTGTGCCAATTTCCAAGACATTATTAAACTGTCCTCAGTGGCCAACATTAGTGTTTAACAATAGAAAGACTCATTCTGTCTGGTCAGGTTGATTAACAATAGGGAGACCCACTCTGTCTGGTCAGGTTCATTAACTACAGTATTGTGTGTGCAGGGCGGAAACATTTATCGGTTACTATAGCAACATCATCTCACCTCTGCGTTTTACTGCAGGGTATCTCTTTTCATCTCGCTCAAGGACTGTCAGTCATCGATATTGTCTTGCTGTGGTACAGATAGCAGAGTTACTCAAGGAGATTGAACTGTGTGTACCTTGTTCTGATTCCTTTTTTTCAACCATTAAAAAAACAAAAAAACATTTCTCAATTTAAACACCTTTTGAGTTTGTTGTGCCCACAGCACTTTGAATTGCAGCGCTGACTGATTGAACGACTGATAGATTGAGGCTGCATGTTTGGCTGACTCATTGATGGACAGGTCTTAAATCAGCCAGTTTACAAATTGATTTAGTCACTCACTGAAAGATATCTTACACTTTTAGTTGAGAAAGAAAGGTTCAGATGATTTGTCAATGAACATAGCTGAGAAACAGCTTCCTAGACTCAACAGTGGTTTAATAAACTTAAATTCCCACCAATCACAGATAATCACCAATATCAAGCAGATGACAGTAAGTAGTTGTATAAATGTTTTTGGCCACTTTGGGGCAGCAAAACAAGTTGTAAACAACAACATTTGACATATTCTCACCTTATAAAGTTGATGTTAGCAAACAATTCCCTATTTATACATACAAAAGAGTAACAGCATTCATTTGGAGTTGGCCAACTGATAACTCTAAGTCTAATTTTTGCTCTCCTTTTAGCTTTGCTTTGGACTCCAACAAATGCTCCGTTATGTTCACCGTCTGTCCGTTTGGTGCTGTGCTGGTGGCATACAATGGTTAGTTTTTATCCAAGGTTTTTTGCTGAGAATAACTGCCTGCTTCGGCTAAAAATGACTCAAAACTGAACCAAAACAGTAAAGTTGCAGTTAAAACAATGTGCTGAAAGGAACTAAAACACTTCATAGAGCAGATGGGAGCTTTCTCATTGCATGGTCATATGATCCAAAAGTATAGCAGCAATTGCAAAAGTATGTTCAGACAGAATGCTAAGCAAATTTTCATTGCCTCATTTGCGTGTATTTGGCCGCTGGACCGTTTGTGTTTATTTGCCCCAAACAGCCAAAACACCAACTGTACATTAGCTGTAAGCTAGCTAGCAATAGGCGCATCTGATTGTATCTGTGTCAGAGTAATAACAATTGAAACTTAAGTTGTGACACTCATTGCCTGCAAGTGGTGCAAAGTGCTATATTTGCA
The DNA here is from genome assembly GCF_914725855.1 of Thunnus albacares. Lineage (NCBI taxonomy): Eukaryota > Metazoa > Chordata > Actinopteri > Scombriformes > Scombridae > Thunnus > Thunnus albacares. Next base: position 26,994,132 of record NC_058117.1, read on the forward strand.
GAGGAGATGGTGACTCTCTGCAGGTCTAAACTGCTGCTGTTACTTTCTTTGCCTGTACTTGGTGCAGGTTATTGTGAAATTCTCATCACTTACAACGTGTATCCCTGTTGAATCCTAATGTGATATGTGGAAGGTCAAGAAATAAATTTAGCTTAAAACTGAAGATATAGACATGATGTGTTTGGAAGCAACAGCAAGTTATATTGATCTGTTTTGGTAGAGGTTTGCATTATTCTCTATTTCTCTATTTATTCTATACAAGAAGTTACAAGAAGTATACACGTACTGAAATCTATTCTATCAACTTGTTATCTGCACCCCAGTTTTTCTGTTGTTTTTTTTTGGTGTTTGGGTGCCATCTCTGGGTTTGAACTTTCTTCCTTAACACTGGGGAAATGGGGAAGTAGAAGTGCAAGCTCAGCACATCAGGCCTCTGTGCTCTTTATTGTTGGCAGGAGTAACATTATGGAACACACCATGCAGCAGGGAGACACTTAAACTGCGTATAACTCAACTCCTCTCTACTCCCCGAGGACATCATACTGCCTCCCATTTCATATGAGCTGAAATTTGAAAAATTCACTGTCCTTGCCTGCACAAATAAAGTGTGTATCTGTGGGTGTGCGTAAACATGTGCATCCAAATAATGTGTCTGATTGTGTTTGCATACTTGATACTTTGAACTTCAAGGTAGAAATCTGACAAATGCAGAAATATCAGGCTTTATTCTGTGTGTGTTAATATAATAAATACACTAAACATTGTGTATTAAACAAAGAGCTACACAATCCTGTGAATCATCATCATTTTATCATTTAACAGAGAATATTTGGAATGTTTAAACATGTTTTAATCAGCATCTGTGTCCAAATTCAGAGACCAGACTCTCCAAAGAATGTGGCCCATGATGGTGAGTCCTTCAGAGGACCTGAAGGATCAGCTAAACCTCCTGCTTAAATGAGATGGTCTAGCCTCACAAACATCAAAACTAACGGCGCATTCAGTCACTCATCATCAACTCATTAAGTCAAGAACTTAATTAATCACCAGGAAGTTGCTTTCAAACGGCCAACAAAACAGCTCATTACCAGTGATAGAAAGAGGACTGCTCATCATTTGTAATTGACAGTTGCAGCAGAAGTTATATTTTATTTTGACACTTATGTTTAACAAGAAAACAGTGCAGCAGGCAAACAGGAAATAAATAACCATAAATAATGAAGCAATTTACTTACCAGTGATCAACAACCACCTGAAGGTAAATACCTGGTAATCATGACCTTAGAGTTATAAGGTTCTGTCTGCATTCTGAGTGGGTTTGAGTTATTGAGGTTCAAAGTTTTGACATCCTCGTTAGCAAAACTGATATACTGAACAGTTCCCTTTCATTTGTTTGACACCCTTAATGTTCTCTAAATATATAATATCAAAATCCCATCACATGTTTAAATGGGATTTTCATGATCAGGTGATTCTCACTTTCTGCTTGGGATTGTAAGGTTCTGTCTGTTGAGGCAAAATCAATGTATGAACTACTTAAGGCTGTTATGATTTACAATGTTTGGGCACAGACATCTATTCAACTGCATGTTTTAAATTCAGAAATAACTACATTTGGTTTTTACTGACAGATTTGAGATAATGATGCAGTCAATCGAGTTTTTACCAGCAACAAAATTCAAGACAATTAGGAAGAACATTCAAAAATGTTTCGCCATTCATTCGCTGATATTTTCTCTCCTTGAGGATTGATTTTTCAGATAGAACCTTTTCTTTTCTCAAATTTAAGGGCCAGTAATGCATCAAACAGAAAATAAACCCACACAATATGTTAATAACTTGTCAAAGAATAGTTTCAGGTGAATAACTCATCTTTGCCAGATATGTCAGATAGACCCTTATAATTCTAAGGCGAGGAAATACATTATGGTTACCTGATATTTTAGACAAAGATTGCCTGAAAGTGCTGTTAAAAATTTGACTCCATGGTGCAAAAGATACACTGGTTTCGTCCTGCCCTTCCCAGATGAATTTCAAAGTCTTTTACAGTTGAAAAGGTGTTGTGAGCTCGTTATGACAAACATGGTCTGGATGTTAACTTTGAAGGAGACGTATCCTGGATGGCGACAAAACTATGGTGGTAGACAATAACAGGATATACAAGCCAGATATTTTAAATTCAATTAAATGCAGTTGATCATGAAAAATAGAAAAAAACGCTCTTTTCCACAATTTCACTTGAAATGTGGTGCAGGTTAAAGTTACTACTTCCTTAAAGTTAAGCAACCTTCGTTGTCATGGCAACAGTAAGTACAACCACAATCTTAGTTATGTTTTTTAAGAAAAACTGTCTGTACTTGCGGTTGGAAGCATGACACTGAAATGGGAAGCGAACAGCAGTCTTCTGCTGCTAAGTCCACTTTTTTTTTTGCCATCTATGCATCTTTTTTGGATATTTGTCATCTTATATTGATGTCATCTGAACTGCCCTGAGTCATAATTACTATGGCAACTAGATGACATCTGTCACTCAAATGTAACTGTAGGTCGTCTTCGCTCGCTGAATTTTCGACCGTTACTGTCGTTTTTCTTTTGAGGATGAGCTGGAATAACTACAACCTTAATGTCACCTTTCTGACCTGAGGTGACACACAGAAAAAAAATATAATTTACTTTCTACAGATTTGCATAATAAAACGCAAATAGGAGCAATTCTTAACTCTTTTCCAAATCAGACAAATGTCTCCAGTTGTTTCAGAATGATGTCATCAGTATACTCACATTGGATTTGTAATCCTGATTTGTATCAGAAAAAAGCAAATTTATCTCACCCCCACTGGCAGAATATTATATTTGTATGTGTTTTTTTTATAAAGATAAGACTTTGAAACTCATCACTAGATGAAATCAGTAATTAAGATGTACAAGTTTAGCTGTGACAGAAGTCCAGGCAGTACTGCGGAGCGTAACTGACGTCTTCATTGAAATGAGTCCCTTGTGGTTAGAACAAGATTAAGTTATTCTCTTAATCTTAACGTGCATAGACACGACCTGGCATCTTAATCCTCATGTAAGATCATCGTCTATGAATCTGTGAGTGTGTGTGTATATGTCGGCATATTAATGGTTATGTTTGTGTGAGTTGGTGTGTACTTCGCCTGTGTGTGTGTGATTTTGTTTTTTTGAAGGGAGATACTGATTTCTTTTATGTTAAAGTTGCCAGTAAACCAACATTTTTTTTTTTTTTATGAAACTGTTACAAAGGTGAAACTTCCATCATATCAGCAGTGAGCAACACTGATTGAATGATGTCTGGTACTTCATATTTTATTAAACAGAATCCAGTAACCCCAGTGGTGCTCTTTAAAAGCATCTCCTCCATCAGTTTTTAAGTTGTGAAGTACGAGAACTCATTGGAATTCGCCCAGTTTCCCACAGTCACTGGGTTCAAACCTAAAACAACACGCAGCCACTCAACAGAAACATCGCTGCTGTTCCTTAGAGACAAATAAAAAAAAAAAAAAAAAAGCCAAAAAACAAATGCCAAAAGCAGAGAGAAAAAGAAATCAGACAGGCTGAGCACTCTCCAGAGCTTAAGGAGCTCACAGACACTGATAAATGTTTTGTACACTGTTGGCTTCTAAATATAGTCTCAGATCAATGCAATCAGGAACAATCTCCCCATTACAACGAGCAGGTCAGTTACTGACGGCAGATATCTGAGGCTGTCAGATATTTCTGTGGTACAGTCAGGTAAATATAGTCTATAACAGGAACTAACGCTCTGTTGGCTGGGGACACGCAGCCAGACAGTTTGGCAGTATTGCTTATATCATAACGTTCACGTCAATAAATGATATTGAATTGAGTAAAAGACAGAGATGGAGAGAAACGGAGAGAGAAAGACAACAACACTTGCAAAAACTGAGTGAATATTAATACAGTTTTTATATAGCAACCATTTAAAAGTCAAGTTTACTGATTGCCTGTAAATTATGCATGGAAACGTGCATATTTATGGTATATCAGTTCCATATATTTGATGAGCTAAATTACAGCTGTTGACTATGTGCTTGACATTTCCATTTTATTTGAATGGGTTTTATTGTTGCTGTAGATAAAAGGTGCAGTATCATAGGAGGCAAATTATAATCTATTTTAGGAAACAGAAAATTAACTGAGGCGGAAGTAAGCGCATAGAGAAAGTGTGTATACTAAAAAAGTAAATTACAACTCCTTATTCCAAATATCATATTTGCAGAAATACAAGATGACACTAATAATAAGAAGAAACATATTTAAATATATCTATTGTATCTAAGATACAAAGCTTGGATTTAAATTAGTCGACTATGATTGTTACATTTATAAAAATACAAAGTTGATACATCTATAAATAAACTATGTTCACATTTTTCTATGCTTTACTCATCATGCATTTTATATATGTAATGAAGAAATTAACATGTCATGTCAAAGCATTGCTTATAATGGAGAACCCACAGAGAATTTTAGCATTTTTGGAGCTTACAGTTCAGGTTTGCTGCACATTTACTGTATGGTTCAGTTTCAGAGCTTTCATCAAGCTTCCAGCAGCAGCAGCAGCAGCTGGTCTCAGTAAAAAAAAAAAAAAAAAGCTCTGATAAACCTACTGTACACCTGCCCGGCACCCAACGGCAAATATTCAGAGTTGGCTAATAAGAAAGTGGAACAGAAAGAAGCTAAAGATCCAAATACTTTTTCTCAGGAGTTAGTGGAGGCCAAACTTGGGTGAAAAGGTCGTGGGATGTTGAACTTGCATTAATCAAGTAGACGACACTGAACTCCAAAACAGATGCTAGTGTTTCTCCGAGTGTGCCAAATGTGTGAGAATAGTATGGTTGCCTGCTGTTCTTCAGCACCAAGCAGCCAAAAAATGAATTATTATATCTTTAAATTGTGATATTTAAAGATCCCATCCAGACAGACTGTATTAAGACAGATCTGCTTCTCTGAAAAGTCCGTTCTCGGTGTTTGTGCACTGGAGGCTTCAAGTTTTCACATCACACTTGTGTAAATTGCATATTGGACCAGGCTTGGCTTCCAGACTAGTTGTGATGTCACAGATCTTGCCCGCCCCTTATAATTTGATTTTCAATGAGCAAAGAGAAACTTTCCACTTTCAGCACATGAATGTGACAACACCCTTTAAGCGTGAAACTCTGCACGTACGTCATTCTGCACAGTGAAGCTCAAACATCCGACTGTAGGAACAAGAAGAAAAGAATCAGCAACCATTAACCATCAGTAAATTTCTGTATCTGAGGACTGAAAGATGCATTTTTAATTTTCTAAAAAGTACAACAAGAATCTGTTGATCTACTGATACCCTCTGACTGCTCACAGGGGCTCATTTTGTGCTCAGGTGACCTTCTCTTTACAGTCAGATGATCAGATGATCACATCTTGAGCGATGACGCTCTCCGCGTTATTGTTTCACTGTGCCGCTGGGGCTCTGGCTGCCTCGCCCAATGGACAAAAGGAGAGGAGAAAAGAGAGGAGAAGGAGGAGAGGAGTGGAGGATAATGAAAACATCATTGTATGGGAGGAGATCCTGATCTAATCACTGAGGAAATGAGGCTTGTGAATGCCCAGTCGTTTGGACTCATTTACACATCTCCTTTAATGCCGCTCACCCATCGATTAGCCACAGAGGAGTGGCAGGACAAGAACAAGGAGACGAGTAAATTGTTTCCCATTTTGGAGGTTTTACTTATGCTCCGAGGTCAGGAAAAAAACTACAATAGTTTGTTGTATAAAATACTTCACAAAAGTCTAGGTAACCAGGAAGAAATTAGGGATCCTTGGTTAAATTTGTTGGGTTTGTTCAGCACAATGCGATTAAAGACCATTTGATTCCTGTGACACATTCCCAAGCGACAAAACAGATTCCCTTAGTCCCTTTGAAAATGATTCAAGAAACATTATTTCATTTTAACAGCACTTTTTTTTTCACAATTGAAACATGGAAGATGAACTTGAAGAGCTTCAGAGGGATAACCTTTAATTTTCAGCTCAAGTTGAAACAATTTCAACTCGCCTCTTTGACTGAATTTATGAGCAAAATCTGCTTCTCCTGGCATCCACTTATGTCTTTCCTTTGCCCTTGTATGCAATCACATCAGCTCTGCAATTTCCATTCAGTCTGAACACACTTTAAAGGCCTTGAAAACCTATTTTCTCAATCGACTTCTTACTAAAGGTGATTGGGTTCTGTATGAACACATTTTCTGCCAAAGTTAAAACAGTTTCGATTGAAAGATGAGGGATTTTTGTATTTTATGTTCTTTGTCTGTGTCTCTCGCTGGTTTGAAGTGGGTGGGTGCAATTCCAACGAAAGGTGATGTCACATATTTCTGTGCACAAATCACAGTTTAACTGCATTTGAATCAAAATCTAATAATAGTTGTTTGCTTATGTTGCCAGCACTGTAGATCAAATCTGATAAAAAAACGACACCCACACAGTTCTGATGAAGCAGATTAACTGAGTTTTAGACTGTTAAACTTTTGAATAAATGCCAAGATTTTTTTTTCCAAACTTTAACTTTGATTGTTGCCAAAAATGTTAAATGTCATAGAGAAGTTTTCAGGGACTTTAAGGCTTTTTCCAGGTTTATAACATCACACTACTTCTGCCTTTGCTAAACATACCTCTTTTCAGTATGTCACCTTGCAAACATTTATGAATAAATGACTAATGCTTCTGGTTTTTTTTGGAGGGGACAGTCAAGGAAATGAGTAATTTTAAGCATCTCATCTAATGACCAATGTTGTTTTTCAGGTTAAGCCAGGTCTCCTGTGTCAGCTAGTATTTCCTTCTCTTTTAGCCTGCTCTTGAAAAGGAGTGTACTCTAATGGCTGCCCTTTAAGCTCTGACCTCTCTGCTGAAATGTGTGTTTGTGTGCTTTAAAACAATGGACAGACAGAAAAATTCAAACCATCAACTCACTGATATGTAAAATACGAGTGTGATATGTCTGCTTCAGCTAAATACTGGCACTAACAGCTGTTGAACTCCAGAAATTAAAATTTATTTCGATTAAGAGTAATCCTGTATTCATTAATGGAGACTCAACAGTGATAAACATTTGAAAAAGTACACATGTAAATACAAAGTTTAAGTCTTTTAAGTCTGATGAGGAATCTGGACCAAACTGCAAATTAAGAAAGACGAGAAAATATTGTTTTAATTCATAGTTTTTTGAGTGACTACTTTCAACTAATGATTGGGTAAACAAATATATTAAAAAGTAAACCTGCTCTCAAGCAAGCATGTGTTTGGAATGAATAGGTTTTCATTTATTCAAAACATTGAATATCTCATTTTGGAGTGAATGAATTCTTATCTAACTTGCTGCAATAATTAATGTGATTAAAAACCTGTGCACTAATTACCTTTCTATGGAGTCTTTTTTTTAAATGAATTGATATGTTGACACTATAGCACCTCTGCAGACTTGCACATTCATGTGGACAATATGGAGAGGAAACACACATTTATTAATTTTCAGTTTATTAAGAGTTTACAAAGCTCTGTTGCTCCGAGGCTGCTTAAATGTATTGTTGCAGCTGCTGAAAACAGTCAGGCCAAGTAAGCTGGTTTTGATGATATGCAAGTTAAAAGATGTCTATCTGTAGTATCTAAAATTTCATTGAAAAGTTTTGTTTCAAACATCTAGCTTACATATAAACCTCATAACAATTGTATTCTTATAATGACATTATGGATTTCTGGGCTGTAATAGCGGCTACTTAATTCCACCCACAACCTTCAAGTCTATACTTGACCTATACATAATTCCACTCTATCATAATTTAAATTCTCCGGTACAGGTGTCAAGTGAGGAAATAGCTGAATATAAGCATCAGTCCAGACTGCAGTTTGCTCTCAGTTCATTTTGTTTCACCTGCAAGTGCCTGTAACTGCAGGCTAACAGATGTCAACATCTGTCACCTAATACCCTGTTAAGATTTCAATTTAGGGTTGTCTCCTATAGCTGGATTACATTACCTTCTCACTTCTAATGAACTACACCTCCGTTCATGTATAGAGGACTCAGACTTACAATTTCAGGTGTCAGGATGACATTGATTGGTGAACTGAGCTACAGAAAGGAAATGCTCCAGGTTATATTAAACGTGTTTCGCTAGACTCGGGTTGTGCTGTTCCCTCCTCGAAGTGATGCTCAACCACACCCCTGCTTATCACACACTCGTAAATGTATGATCCCAACCTTTTCTGTCAAGACGAAATCTTGCGCGACACAGCAAGAATTATCTCTGAACAGAGTCTCAGCTCCCACATGTGAGACCTTTGAGATAGCTCTATCCTCTTATACTTATCCGTTACATGCACACACACGTGTTCACGCATGCATTCACATACACACACACACACACACACACACACACACACACACACACACACAACATGGACTCACAAGGAGGAGAATTCTGATTAGGCTGCATCCAAAAGCTGCCACCCACGGGACCCGGGGGAGATATGAATTTGAAAAGACAGTGTAGTGCCGATATGAAGCGCCTGCATTGCTGGGCAACAGGGACCCCTGTTAAGACCTGCTATCCAGAGACCTGTCAGCAAAGAGACAGAGAGAGAGAGGGAAGGGGGTCTGCATATGAAAGCTGAATGTGCAGCAACCCAGATCCTTCATTAAAGCAACTACAAGGAGTTTTGAACTGGTTATTAAACGGTCTCAAATTAATACAGATGCCTCTATATGACCCACATAAGCAAACAAGACCATCTGCGAGAAGATTAGCTATTTCTATATAGTTATTCTAAATGCCTGCCACAGGGTCAGATTCCCTGCACAATCAAACAAAATGTGTCGTATGTTAGTCAGTTAAAAGGAAGCAGGAGGAGATTTTTCTTTAGAGAATTTTATTGACTTTATATTTTGTGGTTATGACTGATACTGGAGCAGGATCAGCAAAGAGAAAAAGAAAAGAATTGACAAAAGAGCAAAAAAAACGCTAAAAGGGACAGTGGGTAGAGCACGGGTGAAAACATGTCAACCTTGATTGGTCATTCAACAGTTGGAGAGAATCACAGGATTTGAAAGGATTCAAAACTGATACTGAATTCGCCTTCTTCCTCCTAGACAGGTATGTAATATGTCAATTTTATTTATAAAATACATTGCAAGATGTGGTTTTACATCAATATATGAATTTACGTTGGTGACTAAAACAAAGTTAGCTAACGCTATGACTAACGTTAGTTGAATGTAGCTAACGTTAGCTGCTACACTCGTGAAATCAATATCCAGCCTGTTTTAATTTCTGGTTGAATATGTAAGTGCATGTGATAATAGATTTTGTTAAACAGCATGCTAATTTGCCATGGGAATCAGTGTCACAGATACACATGCAAGTAATTCATAAGGTTTTTTTTTTAGTGTCTTCCTCCTTTTGAGTGGGGAAAGTGTTTTTTGTCTTTGAAGATGGTGCAGCAAGGTTGCCTAAAAATTTATTATTCCATCATTTCCCTCGAGATGATTGCTGGCAAAGAGACTCAGCTGTCTGAGGGAGAGGATGGCAGGGGAAAAATGCCAAATACTCTTTAAATGACCTTGATGATGGCTTGTTCTGGTGTGTTTCTGACTTAAACAGTATTTTCCAGTTGTATGACTCTGCATACATACACATACTCAAACTGTAGTCATTCTGTAAGTAATAAAGATGCATTGTCTGTTTTTGCTCACTCCTTTATTCACTGTCATTCAGGAGTTGCTGGGGAAATATTTGCTGTAACTCTTGTGCAGGGTGGCTCAGCGCCAAGGTTTTTACAAGATTGGTGCTACAATTTCCTTTTGACTGGAAACCTAAAAAAACATTACCAGAGATGATGTACATGACCTGGAGTTTTCATTGTTGATTAAGATGGTATGTTGCACAACAAATTATTGTATCCTCGAAATGATGGTCTCATGGATATTATGGACTCACTGCATTCGGTGCCGCAGATCCTGGCTGAAGAAACATCAGACTTTTTATCTTGGACTGAACAAATTCTCTATACTCAGACAAAATAACAAGGTTTATATTACATTATGTTATATGGTTTAACATAAATCATGGAGCAAGTATCATGTCACATTTATTTTTGCCCCATGGGAAGGCTGGGTCAAGGGATCACCGTGTCGTTCAGTCTGCCTGTCTGTCCAATACGTAGCTCCAAGGAAACATATCAAATCTATTGCCATGAAATTTGGCGAGCACATTCATTCTCATTGTGAACCCTGTTAATACTGGTGATCTCATGACCTCTCCTTCAGTGACACTCTCAGACCAAAATGTCAGCTTTACACACGAGATATCATGAAGTGTATTTGATTGGTGTATTTGGTGAGCACATTCATACTCCCCAAAGGAAGATTTCTCCTAATCGTGGTGACCTCATGACATTTGCTCTAGCGCCACCCTCAGGCCAAACATTTGACTCGAACAAATCTCTAAATTTAGCAAAGTGATTTGGATTCCATGGCATTATACAGCCATGAAGTGTCTTGAAAGTCTATTAAATATGAAAAAGCTTTCCAAACCTGAAAGTTTTGGAATGCAAATATATGTTGTACTTCATTAACATCACCAAAATTATATAATACTAAATGGCTATATAATGTATTAGAAAATCAGAATCTAATGAATGGAATACCAAGGAGGAATCGTGTAATTACTTCTCTTGTATCTCTCTGCCTCTTATTTATGCCTCATCTCAGCTCTGCCCTGCATCCTTTACCCTCCCTCTACTTCCTAAAAATTACAGTCATTGAAAATAATTAAATTAAAATAATTACATAAAAGTTTCAGAATGTAGCTTTAGCGAAAGTTCAGTCAGGAAGACTATCTTTTGCATGCTCAGGTCTGTAGTTTTATTTCTCAAACCATCTATCATTCCCATCCCTCACACATGCTCGCTCATAATTTCCTTCCTGTCATTACCCAAGGTGTCAATTAAGATTTCAGCTGCTCACATCAGCTGGTCACATCTAACCAATAGCACGGTGACACAGCTTCCTTGTCAGCCTTGTCATCATGTCTTTTTAAATATACTTTCTCCTTCTCTGCCTTAGTGCTTTCCTGTTGCCGTTATGCGCGCACCACCACCTCCCCATCACCGCCTAGTCTTTGCAGATTCATCAGTGCATCACTTCATCCACCTCATCAACCTTATCAGTCTCAGCAGAAGTCATCAGCTGCCAACACCACCAGTGTCTGGACTCCATGGGAGGGATTTATCTTGCTGCTGCTCGGGACTGATGTCCCTCGATTCAAAATCTCCCTGCAGAGTCTAAGCGCCAAAGACTTTTGACAAGACTTAATCATCAGTATCATCTGTATAATATATAATTGTTTTTGCTTCATTCACTTGTCTCTCCTGATTGAAATAAATGTGGGAACCCTGTACATGACATCTGTTTTTCTCTTGTATCCATATGAAGAACAATTCTGCTGCACTGAGCTGCAAGACGAACTGTCGTGCTAAGGCAACTTCATGAGGGACTGCAACTTTACAGCCCGATAGGTGTCATGGAAAGGAACAGAGCGCTTTTCCATGGCCTCTTTGTGGCTGGCTATAATGATAAGGTAAGCTCCCATGATCTCCTGAAACAGAGGCATGTTAGCTCCTATGTGGCTCTACATATAATAGGCTTGAGCTCTTAATACTGCTGAAATCACTTTATGTTTTAGAGGAATAAAATGAGGGTCATACATGTGAAAGTCTTGATCAAAGTCTTATAATCTTAGACTAATATTTTTCCTTTTCCTTGATGTGTTTTTCAAGTGGACTTCATTGTGATGCACTTGGCCCCAGTGATGAGTGAAAGTGGTACACAGAAGCATGCAAGAGAGGCACAAATCCTAAATAACTTCCTGGATTTCCTGCAAGAGCTTGAGGGCAAGTGTTTAAACCATAAGCAGAAACTGGGAGATAAATCTGGGTGCCTTCCAATACCCATACTATCATATTATTTAGCATGCCGGTAAAAAGATTTAGTGTGTCCCAATACATATGTATGTCAAATGCAGTATGCCATAAATACCAGGATGTCTGACTACATCCAGTCCCATTTTGCAGTATGCAAGCCAGCATGCTTTCCTGGCTATTCTGACCCACAATCCTTGGCAGAGCGGAAGACAGGTCAGATCGACTGAGCCACCGAGAGAGCACAGACAGATGGCAGCGCGTTGACAGTGCAATGACGGAAGCCAGTGCAACAACACGACAATGCAACTCCTCTGTGATCTATTCCCCTTAGATAATGTGGCATGGCGTTCTACACCACGGAAGGGGCAAGCACCAGTGGTCTTTTGGCAGCTGTGACCAATGGTCCACTTGATGAGGGCAGTAGAGATAAGCCATGGATGGTGCAAGGTAAAATGACAGGCTACATGCTTTAGTTTTTGATATCTACAGTAAGTCCTTGAGTAGTGAGCGGATGACTTACTCCCACAGTCTGCCCAATTATGTTTTACACGGGTTCTCCATCACATAAGGCTCTAGCAGTCATCGTCCTGGATAAACGATGGCTCAAGGATGTCAAGGAGTTTATCAACTTTTGGTAAGACAACAATTTTGAAGGACAAAATCATTTACTTGTTTGATTTATTCTTGTCTGTTATGGGAATGACTGATGCACTGTCTGTCTATATGCAGCACAGCATCAGCAGTGTTTCAAAACCTCATACTCATGCAAGCTGGAAAGTACTTTGCATACGGCCCACCGGTGTATGAGGTACACACTCTTCTCGCAGCAACAGACTATAACCACCACAACCACCAGCCTGCTGCACAGAACTCTGAGGGCAACAAGATGTGAGTAATGAATACTGCGAGTTGCTAAACTGGAATTGTAATTTCTGTGCCCTCATTATAAGATGCATGCGTAACTGAACAATATTTCAAACAGATCTCATCTTTACAAATGTGAAATGAGAGGGCAAAGGGGTTAAGAAATTAATAATTTATCAACATAAACATGAAAATGAACATCCCATATTGTCACAGGAACCAAACGGGCGGTCGTGTGGATGAAGTGAAAGACAACGTTTTAATTGAGTTGACGACAACTGTGCTCGTCATGAGTAAAAAGCCAATAAGTACTTTATCAAACCACCTGTTCAACGAGCATAAACATGTAGAAAAGCGATATTTTCAACTGCTTTGCCTACAATGTCCCGTCCACCACCAGTTTTACACAACCACAGTGCACTAGTTAAGCTAATAACACGAAAGCTGTCTGTATGTAGCCTACCTGTTTATTTAAGTTTGTCATGTATCTTAAAATTTGTCAGATTCTTGTAAACTTTGCTGCTGACTGAGATGAACCAGCCCCTCCCTCCTCCTCTCTACTAGCGGTACCTGCAGGCAGTGAATCACATCAGCAGCAGAGGGAGGAGGACGGAGGACAGGAGGAAAGACTGCCTGCGCAGAGAGCAGCTGTGCACATACCCCTTGAATCAAGTTGTGGTGACAGATGGGTTGAAATTGTATGTCATGTGTGGACTGTGTGTGTAGACTGTGCTTCATAGACGATGTGGCAACTTGGGTAATGCCAGACAAACATACAAAACTTATGGATCTGTGTGTATGACGATTATTCATAATAAAGTTTGAGGGTCATGCAAATTACAGGAGTTTCCTGGGAGAAACAACAGAACGAGAGCACAGCGGGAGAGGGGGTGAAAATACAGGAGAAACCCAGGAAGAACAGGAGTGTTATATTATTTACTCACTGCAGAATTGCCTCAATTCATGACAACTGAGATGGAGGTATATATATTTCATCATAACTGAGCAGCAAAGGTTGGATATTGCCTAACGAGCATAATCTATTCTGCAAGTGTGGCCGCTGTGTGATTTTCATCACACAGAGAATACCCCAATTCTAAATTATACTATTCATAAGAATAACGGCACATTTGGTCAGTAATGAGTCCTAAGCCATCACAGAAATGACAGAATAACTTCTCCCCCGACAATTCAGGGAATGGAAAGTACTTCCATCATATTGAAGATGGCATGACAGATTTGCCTCTGCTGTGAAGAGTTGTAAATCTTGAATAATAAGCCAAGCTTGTGTAAAAAATAAATAAATAAATATATATATATATATATGCATAGTGTCCTTCACTCAACTCAAAAAATAAAGAATAAAAAAAGTATAAAGGACTTTGCATTTTCAATTGTACAAAATGCACTAACTATTTGACTTTGTAAACTCAAAGTGCAGGTAACAGCAAATATTAATAAAAGAAAAAAAACAGCAAAGAAATGGTAAATAAATAAATCAGTGTGCAAGGTATTGTATGGGCATAGGGATATGCAGTGCAGAAAGGCAGCATTGGCTCAACTTGTTTTGTCCTTTTCTTTTGGACAATTTAAATTAGCAAACAAGGTATGAACCCTGTGTAGTGGCCCTGAGCGTCTGGCAATGTGTCCCTGATTCTCCAAACAGTACAGCTGGGGATCGTCACTCTGTTGCCTAGATGACGATAATGCCACAATACATATTGTCTGTAACGCAAGGCAAGGCAAGTTTATTTGTATAGCACATTTCAACAACAATGCAATTCAAAGTGCTTTACATAAAAGGCATCAAGACAGAATGTAAAAGCATCACATGACAATATAAAAAAGACATTTAAATACAATTAAAAAGTGTTAATTTGGATATAAAAATAAGCTAAAATAGAATAAGAACTGTAAGCTGTGTGCCTATACTGATGATTCACCATGCCTGGCTCCTGGTCTCCAAAGCCACATATGCTGACCTGCTGACCTGCAGTTCTCTGGCCTCTGTGTCGCGCATTTCTGCTCCTAGTCAGACGGCATTTCCCTGCAGTTAGTGCAAGTGCACCATTGCGGTTGTACTTGGTTTGGAGTCTTAGGGTTTGGGTCAGGCTCAAAGAAGTTGAGTAAGTCAAACATTAGTCCTGGAAGCCTCAACATGACCCTCTCCAGGGGCCGACCTTTCTGGTCAGAAGTGACGGCTGATGATTTAGCCTGCAAGTAACAGTCATGGAATTATCACTGGCAAATTGTCTTGTTTGCAATAAGAACTGTATTATCTTATGAAAAATACAGGAAAATTTACAAACCTTCATTGCAGACGTTCTGGTGTCCATTCTTTCAGACATAACATTACAAGGGAATGTTGATAACTTCAGCTTTCACAACAAAAGTACTATGACTGTGCAACTGAATCTGTTAGTTGTAGGCTTATATATAACCTAGGTGTATGAATGGTACTAAAACAAAGTTTGCAAAGTAGCATCATATTACAATTATCAATCTTACATAGCCACAAATAGATACATTACCTCATCGCTATGCATCCTGCAAACAGCTGTGTTTAAAAAAGAAAAATAGTATTAAAAATAAGTTGCATTTTTCTTTCACTCGCTTCCAAACAAATGCACGCATCAGCCAGCCAGATCAAGATCATAGAAAATGCAATCTTCATTCAAGGAAAACACTACTGCTTTTGTCCAAATGGGAAGCTAAAATGAACACAAAATGAAAGTTCCTTGTAGTAACGTTAAAGAGGTACATGTACTGTAGCATGCACACATACTCCTGAACCAGATATACTTGCACATACAAGCAGGGCAGATATTTACTCTTATGTGTAACTAAATACATTTCTGTTCAAGTCAAAAATGTATTATATTATTACACTTTCTGTGTACATGATATGCATCAGAAAAATCATTGACAGATTAAGACATTTTACACAATTTCCTTTGACTGATGATTGTTTATGTAAAATACATGAAAAATGTGTGGAATACAGTTCCGACTACAGGCTGCAAAATCGGGTCTTCACATATAATTTAGGATTTCTGCCACAGTGTGAGAGCTAAATTTGTTAAGATGCTGATGAATTTAGATGAAAAGACATAAAAATTTGTGTGTGTCTGTGTGCTTTTATATATATTCTATGAAAACTACCAAAAAGGATATAATGTGTGTGCATGTAAACAAAAGATATTTTATGCAAAACTTTACATCACCAACAAGGGTGAATCTCACCACAAGCTAAATACATTAGTAGTAACCTATCCGTGATGTAAGTGGCTATAATGATGGTACAAAGAAATACTGGTCTGAGCCCACATTCTTTTATAGTTTATATTCACCTTATATGTGCTTCCTCTAGGTAATATTATTAGGAAACACTCCATAAATCTTCATTGTTATGCAGATGATACCCTATTATATTTATCAATGAAGCCAGATGAAGCCAATTAGCTAATTAAACTCCAAGCATGTCTTAAAGACCTGGATGACCTGCAATTTTCTGCTACTAAACTCAGACAAAACTGTTGTGTGCTAGGCCCTAAACACCTTAGAAACACATTATCTAATGATACAAGCAGCAACCTCCGGGGCTGAAAAATGAAGGATTCAGTCTCTTGGGGACATGTGTATCTTTTCTAAATTTAATGGCAAACAGTCCAATAGAAACTGGTGGAACAACCAACAGACCAACATTGTCATCACTAGAGCTATGTCGCTAGCATGGCTAAAAATGTGTTAGTTCCAGCCAAGCAAGGTCAAGCTCAAGACAAGTATTCAGTATTATACATTCAACATTCAATTGCATGGATATCTTTAGGGTGGAAGAAAGTGTAAATTGGCATTGTTTTTACATGAGATTCATTTTTATTGATTGAATTATTACTTATTATGGGTTTAAGCTTCTCCATCTCTCTTTACTGATCCTGCATCTGTGTTTTTGGCACCCTGCAGGTTTGTTCACTGAAACATTCATGGATCAAATGCTCATAATGAACAGGGTTGAGAGAGAAAATCAGAAAACAAAGAGAAAACACTGGAGACACTGAAAGAGAATCCTGGTGGGGCCAGAAAAATAGAAAATATTTCAGAGCCGCTCCCAGGGATGATTGGCTTCATATGTTATCCTGTCATTCCATGAACTGTTATGAGAGGATGGAGTGTGAGGAAGGGAGGAGAGAGGATGAGGAGAGCGGAAGGAATTAAGGCGAGGGTTACAGAGTAGGGATGAGAGGGAAGGGGAGAAAAGAAAGAGATGGGAGGAAAGAAGGTGAGATTACAAAATCATGTAGGAATGGTAGAGGAAACCATGAAAAGTAGGAGAAAAAGACAAGTAAATACCAGTGTATTGAAAGGAGAGGTGAAAGAATTGGAAGAAAGGAAAGAGAAATCAAGAAGAAGAGGAGACGAGTGAGAGGATAACAGCAGAATTGAGAGGAGATGAAAGGGAAGGTGAAGAGGACGGGATGAGATGAGAGAAAAGGAGAAGAGAAAGGGAGGGAAAGATGAGTGGATAAAGGGAAATTAGTAAATACAAGAAAGAAGAAAACTGAAAACAAATGAAAGGGAAGAGGAGAATTAAGTGGAAAGGAGAATAGGAACATAGTGAAGAGGTGAGGAGAGGGGAGAGGTGAGGAGAGGAGTCAAATCAAATTAAGTCTTAGTGAAAAAAACAACCGGAGCAGGAAAACACCGTCGATTTGACATGAGAAAAATCAAACAAAGTAAAATGAATCCCTACAGACTGAATCCCAGTTCTTCACCCCATCTGTTTTCAGTCTCGGGCTGCTGGACGTAGAGCTCCAGGCCCGACTAACCACCCTGGCTGGGTCATACAAGACTAAGAAAGTACATCTCCTCCAAGATTTACACCCACGTACGCAATCCTAGGAGAGTAGGCCTGACGCCAGAGCACAACGTGAACCAGCTGTTCTCCTGCTCTCGCATATTCAACCAATCAATAGCTACGACCATAGGAGACGAGAGAGAGAGAGAGAGAGAAAGAAAAAAAGTGGTGTAACTGTATTCTCGATCTTGCGTAACAGACTGAAGCAGATTCAGAGTATAAGAGCATGACTTTACTGCCACCAGATGTCAAATATTTGCCAGAATTTGACCCAGTGGCCCAGCTATTCTTTATATGACCTGATAACCTTCATTTGTAGATGACAGCAAACAAGCAGGACAATCACCAAAAAATGCTGTGTTACACTGCATTTTATGCTTTGTTTATTAGACCAGATTTGGAGGGAAATCTACTGGTTTGATTCATGGCACAAAACAAAAAGAGGGTGCTGTTGATTCACAGCAAACTAAGCTGAGTTACTGGTGACGGCAGATGGAGGAAGGAGTGAAAGGACATCGGATGTTTATGCTCTTCAATAAAGTCAGAGATAAAATAAACAGCAGGGAACAGGAGGAGGGACAACTAACAGGTTACTCTTTGTGACAAGAAGCAGCAGGTTTATGGGAAATATAGTCTGTATTTTGAAAAACAGCAGCGCTAACAATACAAACTGACACGGTTTGACATGAAACACAACCTCATTTGTTTCAAGATGTCACTATTAAAGGCCCTGAAAACATGTTTTCAGCTTTTTACTATGAGCAATAGGAACCTACATAACACACACTTTTAGAGTTAAGTTAAGTTGCAGTTTTGTATCACATGAAAGATTTCTGTCTTTGTGGTTTTGTCCTAAGACCTTGTACTGGTTTGAAATTGGCTAGTGTAGAAGTACCTTGAAGTGCAATACCACCAACGGTTGCTGGATGCTGGCTCCAAAAAATCCTTGGCTCCAATTGACCCCCATTCAAAAAGCATCAAATTCCCTCCAGAAATACTAAGTCAATATTTTTTTTTTCTAGGAGTCATTATGGTTTCAATTGCTGAATTCGGACACTCAAATTAATATTCTGGTGGTTATTTTGGAAGATATTGCTCTGTTCATAAGATTTGAAGACATTAAGTAGATTTGATGCCTGCTGTGTGGGCATCGATTGACAGCTGTGATTGACAGTAAGATAGTGTTTGCTGCAGTCTGAGGTGTTTCCAGAGGGTGAGAGTCAACAAATCACACTCCTTCTTTGGAAGGTGCTGGGTCCAAATGGAAAAGATGGCGCCAACCATAAGTTGCAACTCTGGGCTTCAAACTGGCTACAGTGCAAACCAACGGGTGACATCATGCCTCACTACGTCCATCTTTATATACACTCTGTGAAATTGGTGGTACTCAACTGGAAAAAGATGATGTCATGTACTTATAATAATGATATAATTATAATCAACTTATTTGTATAGCACTTTTCATACATGAAATGCAGCTCAAAGTACTTCACATAAATTGCAATATAAACATTTCTGGCACTTCACAGATTTCCCACAAGCAATAAAAAACAATAAAACTGAGTAAAAAGAAAAAAATGCATGCACCAATCAAGATTTAATGATACTTGGATCAAAATCTGAAGAGAATTGTAGGGTTGTCTGATCACTTTGTCAAGCTGCTGTCAATCAGTGTTGATTAAACCACACCCACACAGACCTGATGAAGCAGATTAGCAGAAAAAAACGTACACTTGAAATCAAGGTTTCAGGGGCTTTAATTTGAGAAAAAATTAATGTATACTGATTCTTTAAAACACTATGTTTAGCACTGTCAACTTGTTGTTACTTAATTCTGCTTCAGTCTCTTGTGAGATACACAAGAATTTTCAAAAGACACAACTTCATAGACGTGTTATTTGCCTCATAAACAGAACTTCTATGCCTGCGCCGGCAATTTAATGATTTATATAGGTGCATCTTCTCAGTTTCGGATAGTCTCATTTAAGATAAATGTATGAACATCTTCTGTTTTTGTGGTACATATTTCTTACCAACTACATTTTTGGAAACACAGTAAGTTTTATAGCATGTATTTTCAAGTCAATCTTTCAAAAACATTACATTACTCTTCTTGTTAAAAAAACAGCCACATTATTTAAACATGAATCACACTGGTGAGTCTGAAATTGATCTCCCATTAAACACAAACACAAGACATTGGTATGAAGGGGAAAGGGCAGCCTACAACACAACTACTAAATATCTCCATAATCAAATAAAGACATAGTAACTAACAGATGTAGAATACAATGTTTTTTCTCCTATCAAAAGAAAAGTATACTTTGGCTTTTCCTCAGTTTTTACTATTTTTTTAAAGAACATTATTATAATCATTATATCATTATTATAGGGTTGGGGTTATTACTTTTTGGTGTTTGGGGAGTTCACTTAGAAAACCATTTAATGTGTAAATTAGTCAGTTAGCTCTCGGTCAAAAAACCTCAGTGTCTTTAATTACTTTTTGGTGTGTTATTACAGATTTTCTTAACGATATACAACAAATCAGACATAATATATAAAACTTAAAGTACAAGAAATAAGTTTTAAACAACAAGTTTTTGGTTGATGTGAGGTTTTGACCTGTCCTTTTTTTTTTTTTTTTTCTTTTTTTAAATCTGAGGTTTTAGGATCACAGCTGTGCCGAGAAGATTCGGTCGCAGGTTTTCACCTGATGGGGTCAACAACTCACAGCCAGCTGAACCAGCTGTCAAGACAAGGTCAGAGGTCACATCCAACATCTCAGCAGTTTGGACTGGTGTCGCTGCAAAAGTCCTCAGGCATCATCTACATTTGTGTGTGTATATGTCAGTATGCACACACGTAAACAGACACGTAGAAGCACATAAATTACATGCATACATGTATGTATGTATTTCTGTATATGGCCTCACATTCATGGATACAGATATACAGAACACCCATGTATGCACACACACCGGCACGAAGTTCAAACAGACAAAACATACTCTCCTTCTATCTTTCTATCTCTCTTGAGCTTTGTTTAATTATTAATTTGCACATATAAAATAATATGTTTTACATCATAAAATATTTACAGTTTGTGCAAATGATACCCCAAAGGATTCAAAAAAACGCATTTTATCCCCCCCAAAAAACAAAGAAGAATGGATTTTCATAGGCATAAAGTGAAAATTCCACACTTTCCACACTCTCTTGTGCCTTTTCCATTTTCCACACACACTGGAATTTTGACAAGCCACCACGTCCACCTCACTCATCAATTATCTTCTTAAAACACATGACCTTTGCAACCTGTTGATGACAGGCTTTGTGGCTGTTTTTGGATGTGTAAACTGTGATGGGATGCTCAAAACATTCTGCCAGTGGTTTGGCTCAGATAAAGCATCATTATTGTCTGGCCACTGAAGGAAACATTTAGTCTGCATCTCTTCCAGTGTTCTTTGCTTCTTAAAAACAGAACAACTCATCCGCTGGAAGCTCGAGGACTTAACTCATACGTTCAGGGATTGCCCAGAATACCCCCAAAAACTGTATTTTTGTAAACAAAAGAAAAAGCCTTCATGTTCATTATGTAATTTAGGAGCAGTGTTGCTTACCTGTTCTTCAAAATGGAAATGAAAATGTGGTAGACTGTAAAAAAAGCACGCTTCAGTCAAAACATACTTAAACCCCTAATCATAATGAATGTGTAATGTTTAAGTGGTCACTCTTAGTGCCAAAAATTACACAGACTTATAACCAGCTGTAGCTCTACTGATCTTTTTAGCCCCTTTTAGCTCATCGTTTTTTTTTTTTTTTTTTTTACAGCACATTTACTTCATAATTCAGTTTGAGCACTCTTATTTCATTTCCAGCAGCAACAGCTGACAGCTGCTTTCATCAGAAGACACTGATAAACCCAGTGTACACTACTTACCAGCACCAACTGCAGACACAGTAACTGAGGAAATTCAAACATCAATGCTCAGAAGCAAATTTCTTAATGAATGCTTATATTATTCTCTCAGCTAGATGTGATAATAGTCAATTGATAGCTAGCATGTTCGCCATAACAACCTATAGCTGGGGATATGGTGGTGATTTGGTATTGGATCACAGCTGATTTTGATGTTCTTCTGTTCCTTAGTTACAGAAACATTGATTAACACAGATTTAGCAGAATTACTGACTTCACTCTAAAGGATACAAAGGTAGCTCACTTGTATCATTAAAAAGTTACTCAAGCAATTAAATAAGAAAGATTTTAAAAAGTAAATGTAATCTTATTTTTTTCCGACACTGTAAATCCTTCCACTCAGAAATCAGCTAGCAAGGACCTCTTCACACACATACACACACACACACACACACACACACACACAGCCACAACCACACTCTGCTGCTCTTATCAATTACCTCACAGATATGTAATTTGAGACACGTGGTGCTGACAGCTGCTTTTACACGCCAAAAGCTGTAGAATTAGTCAAACGGACAGGTTATTGAGTAACACAAAGTGCCTGTCAGAAACACTTATTACAGGGTGTACGCAGAGACGAGGTCTCGGACGCTCTGTCACTGATACTCTGGGGGAAACTCGCCTGTCGCTACAGTGTTGCAAAATGGGGTTTGGAATTTGCAGGAGAATGACAGACGTGTCAGGCGCAGGAAGGTAAACTACTGTCAATCCGGCTTTGAGAGCTGCTTGAGGTGACTGCCACAAAGGGGGGACTTAATCACCTTGTCATTTTTTGTGTGTTTCTTTTGTTCCCCCCTCACCTGGTAAGCTTCGCCTGCAGGGTCATTTTGTCCACAAGCCCGCAGGCCAGTGACAACCTCTGCTTTTTATGACCCTGACTGCAGGTTGACCCCGAGCTGCCTGAGGCAGGGTCATGACAGACGGGAGAACGCCCTTAAATTAAAGAGTCAAGACAGCTTTTATTTTCAGGGTGTTTTCTTTTTATCTCTATCACCACCCTTCACCTCCCACCCTCCTCTTTTCAAATGATTTCCCATTTTCTTGTAACCTTTTAGTACGAATGTTCTACATTTACAGTCCTCAGTGCTATTCACAAATGACAGCCACTGGAAATATATAAATTGCCTTAATTGGCAATTCCGACACACAATGCCAGCTGCATTATTATAAAGACAGACAACTGCTGATAATACTGACAGTACTTAAGATATAAAAAAACATAAGAATACTAATAAAAATCTATCTAACTTCAACTGCAATTGGTTTTTGGTCCTGGACACACACTTATCGTCCTTTGGTTCCACATTTAAGTTCTATCTATGCATCGTGAAGCCTGGCAGAAGAAAGTAATGCTGGATTAAAAGTCCAGTCAGTAAATTATGACCATTGTTATCTTGTGCCAATGTGGTCTGGATCCCACATGCAGAAATCATGCACTGTTTCATAGGAGCTGGGCCTTTTCTTCCTCTCTGAAAGAGATAAGAACAGGATACATTTTAATTTACCCATGGTCACTTTTGGTGTCACCGAAGAAAACAAAAAATAAACAAACATAAAAAAAAATTATCATTATTTAAATTCCGATAATTCAAAGAGTCTTCGAGATAGCCATGATTGTTTTTTCATTTTTTCATAGTTCATGAATCTTTTATAATGGATACAAATGGAGAAAATATTCTCTGGATCCAGTGGTGTCATGTGACCTGTGATTCCTACTTGGCCACAATGCAAAACTCTGCATAACGCAACACCGTTCCTGAGAACTTGCAGCCTGCAGCTATCAGTATGCTTCATCAGAAGTGTTTGCCAGGTGTGTGGAGGCAGGGCAGTAAACAGGATTTGAACTTCTCTCTCTCTCTCTCTCTAGCTCTCATTTTTCATTCTTCATACAACAATTTTTGATCATCAATCATTTTTGATACGTAGAAGCAACCGTACCCTTTTGAAAACAGCTTTGGCCTCGCAACATACTTGGACAACATGTCGTACAAACAAATTCTTTTCAGGCACAACCCTGTCAAACGTCCAAAACAATGGCCAAAAGAAACTAGTGATTTTGTCAGTCCTCCAGAAATGTTAATGGCAGGGTTTCCCATACATTCATTTATTTGCGACAGCCTCAACAATATCAACATTGCCCGCCACATATTGATTTCCTATTTTTTTGAGCTGTGCGCCTCTCTCTCTCACACACAAACACATGACAACGGACCCATTTGTGAATGGTAGTATAGTACAGGAGGTGGCGGCATGCTCCTTTAATGTTGGTTTGTAGACTGCCAGTAAAACCAAAGAAGAAGAAGAGGAGCGGTATATATGTGTTTTTCATTATGCTAACATGTCTCCTCGCTTCCCTCGTGTCTCTTCCTCATCATCACCTTAAATGTCAAATACAAGTCAGCTATTAATATGTAGAAATTATGTAACAGTAATTATAAGTAACAGTTTAAACTCTGAAGTTTAAACTTAAAATTCATGTACAATTAATTAACACTGTTAATTAAGTAACATTAAACTGTTACTTAATAATTTCTACATAGTCATAGCTTGAAGGAAAAGATCTGATAACTGCTCCACTGTTTTATTATTTTATTATAAATCTATAGCAGCGTCTGTCTGGAACAGAATAAAACACAAATAGAAAATTTAAATCCGTTAATCACTGAAATAACAGAATTGATGTGAAGGAGCAATAAAAACAGCTGTAGCCTGCAGAATATGTCTAAATAAAATATTGCTTATTTAGTTTGTGAAAGTCTGACATCCTTTTCAGGGTTAGGATGATATTACAGGAGACACGCAGCTGTGCAGCGTCATATTTTCCTGAAGGAGCTGCTATGTACTTTAAACGGAAAAGAGGAAAAGAAGCCTTTGGCTTGTGAAGAAAAATAATGACGTGAATGAAGTGTTTTTTTATGACTGATTCATGATTTACTAGTTTTTATTTTATGAATAAATATGAAAAGCTGCTGTTGGTGCCTTCATTCACAGGTGGTTTTCCTGATCTGCTGTATTACAATCACGTATATTAATATTACTACATTAAAGCTCCACAAGTTTCCACAACAGCCCAACTGTTTACTGTCTCATCAGATCAGCTGACCAATCAATAAACACATTTGATCAAAGGGGTGTTGCTGTCTGGTAATAAACGTCTGCAGAGGATACACCTGTGGTTCCTCACTCTAAGCTCCTCCAGGAGCCTCCTCTCTCCTCGTCTCCTTGAGATGCATTTAAAGCATTGGAAGATCCTTGATGATGGTGGAGGGAGATCAGATTCTGGCTCATGGCTGGAGGATGGAGTAGAGAAGACACAAGGAAGCATAAATTAGCCTCATGAAAAGCACCCATGGTTGAGGGCTTTACCCAGCTTTTCCACGCAGAGAAGACGGCCGGTCGGATCAATCCAGAGATCACACATGGTTAGTATCATGAACACCTCTGCACTTGTCCAAAACTGATGCATTCAAGTTAACTCTGATAAGTTAGTCTATCTATGATCTTAACACAGTCTCGGTGATCCAACTTTTCAAATAAGTTGTTGGCAAGCATCAAGTGGACCTCCCATCGTCTTGGGGAAAATGTAACTTTAAATTAATGTTGGGATGAATTTGAGACAAAAAAAAGGAAAACACAATGTGCTTTACATAAAATGACGATGTAATTGCAATATAATTCATTCATTCAGTTATTTATTTGTCACAAAGTACTTAGCAATTAAAATATTTGCAGTGGAGCACCTTATATGAGGTTTTATTACTAATTCCACCCCCCGATCCCTCCGGTCAGCTACTGCCACAGATAGATTCACATTCTGTGAACAATCATCAGTAAATTATAAATAAAGACATAGAGCGGAGGTGCCAGACATTGTGAATTGCTAAACCAAAAGTTCTGCCAGCGATTAATGAGATCTGGACACCAGACTTGTGCAAATGTGTTTTATGACACAAGCAGCTGTGTAACTGAGTAACTAAAACAGAGTAACTAAAGGAAGATTAGTATCATGTAAATATGGCATCAAGCGTTTACAGATGTTATTGTGCAACCATGTTTTTGGTCTCCAACTCAAAGAAATCATTCAAATTGTTTAATTTTTCCCCTTTCAGTCATTTCAAGTTGCATAGTTCGGTCGTTTGTCATGAGTTTCATGAATACTGTTTCTGTTTTTATGCAGGTCAAGAAGCCACACAAACACCTCCAAGAAATAATTAAATAATGAAAATCAACTGTAAAACTTGTTTAACAACAACTTAAAGTAATTTGAATAATTGGTTATTTAATATAACTGATATTAAGAACAACTTCCTCTGGATGTCTGTTTTCTGTCATTGACTATATTTGCGAAGGACTTCTCGGTCACAGGAAACACTCTCTGGATGTATCTGACAGAAAGAATTGGTTGCTTTTCATTTTGGAGACCAGCGAAATTAAAGGTCATACTATTTTACTCTTGACATAATGATGTAATGTATCCAATGTTCTAGCTGTGGTTATATGCCTAGAAAATAAATGCAATACATCTAATTTTCTTACTAATGCTAAATGTGGAGATGTCCTTCATTTATAAGCAAATTACTTCTAACGGGGACATGATTTGAATCGACAGGGACAAACAGTATTCAAAACTGGGCAGAAAGTAGAACAGAATTACATTTGTCCTTTTCCTACTAATTAAATCTAGCCCAGGATTTATGTGCATCTCTTCAATGTCCAGCCTCGCATCTTGATGTTTGTTTCCCCTTGGTTTTATCTCTTTGCCCTCAGTTGCCCTGTGAGGTACTCAATGATGAATCTGATTGTTCAAACCTCTTTAAAAAATACATTTCACTGTTAGGTGAAATGTCAAAGTAAAGGCTCCAAAACATAGATACACAGCGCACTTTTGTATCATGCATCTCATCTCAGTTTAATATAATAACATTCATATATATCGTGCATTATGAGTACAATGTCACTTTTGAATCTATAAAAAATGGTTAAAGTATTAAAAAACTACTACTTTATTGTACACTAGATGGAATATTTTCTATGCTGGCAAGATAGACGGTACAAGATAGATAGTTTTCAAAATAGCTGTAAGAGCTGTCACATGAATTGCCAGGTTTTTCAAAATTCCCAAAATTTGAGTTGTATTCATGTTCGAGAAAAGCAGCGGCTCATATCTGTGACTCTGACTGCGTCAAGTTCATTTCAAATAGCCACATTTCATTTATATAGCCTGAAATCACATTTTTTCCTCCAACAATCTGTACAAAACCTTCAACCTACAAATCCTCAGACCCACAATTTGGATCAGGAAAAAAAGACCAAAAAACCCCCGAAAGGATTCATCCTTCTTCCAGAATGGATGGTTTTCTTGTGCACAACACTAGCGGTCAGTATTAAAGGAAATGTCTTAAATTAGGTGAGAGCAGTTCTCAGCTCAGCATTTCAGTGGTTTCAGCTGGTTATACAAACTGAGCAATAACACATTATTGTAAATGGGTTCCCAGTGATTATGGGTTAACATACTAGAATAAGGGCATTGTGAAGTACATCATTACTCTCTCCTGTGTTCACTGTGGTAATAATTAACTAACAAATCAGAGAAATAGAAACTGCTATTTCAAGATTCTCTCCCTGCAAAACACTTCATGTGATACACCAACGATGTTTTTCCCGCAGTGGATAGCTTCAGCATGTTGAGCCGGGCAAGAGCCATTTAGGTTGAATTCGAAGAGTCAAACAAACTACCCACTCAAGTATAATATGCAGCACCACAGGAGCCAAGTGAGGCCTGTAAAATGATACACAACCTCGATGCAGTGCTTGAGCCGATTGCAAACATTGGCTTCAAAGAGTCTCTGATTGCATATACAGTAGTAACGTTGCTCAATTTATGTTACTCGCCTCAAAGAATGTATGAGAAAGACATCTTTTGTTTTTGTTTTTGTGTATTATTCCAGGACATTTGCCTTTGCTGTTTTTAATGAGCACATTTAATAGCTAATTGGGAGATTAGCCTCCTTGCATGCAGGCTGGAAATTGTGTCCCCTGCTGTGCTGTTTGCTGTGCAAATACAAAGCTCAGACAGTCATGCCTCTCAGCTTTGGTCTGAACTCATTCTTCGCTCTATCAGTCTGCAGGGAAATGAATCTTGATCCAGGGCTACAGGAATTAACTGGATAATGCAGCATTTGTACACTGAAAGGCTGCCTTTGTCAGGAACATTTGATGGAGGAAAAAGTTTGTCTCTGCTATCTGGTCAGCCATAACTATCTCTGAATGCCACTGAGTCTCAGGCTGTTTAGCCTTCAAAGCGATTGGCTGATGGATCCACAGCAGCGACAGATGATGGAAGACTTGATTGTTCTGTACGTACATTGAGAAAAATTGGAACTTTTAACCATGGGACATAGTGAAGAGGTGAGTCAGACAGAAAAACAAAGTTGTTAATAATGAAACCCTATAAACAGAACCAGACCGTATTGATTGAATTATTTTTTTATAATCTTTGAAAGTTGCACTTTATCATTGTTGCAAGACCCTCTGACTGTGCATCACTCTGGAAATATTATGTACTTCTTGGCAATTCTGAGATGCATGTAATGTGTTTTCACAGTTCTGTAACAAGCTAAATCAAAATTCAATCCACCGAATTTCAGTCCACCGAAATAATAATGATGATTTTTTGAGGACAAGAAAAAAAAAACAGTTTCCAATCATCTTTATGTGTGCCTGACTGAGGAGATGCCCTGTACTCACACACTGCTCACTCCACTTTTAAACAACTTCATGCAGTTTATCATCATAACTTGGAAATAAATGTTGTACTCGTCATCATGAACAATATGAAAAAGTTGGATGATCATTATTAAACTGAAGGGGGATTGCATACTATTCTCTTTAAGTAAAAAGTTCTCCATTACACTCTCTCTACATCAATTTTACAATAAATCATCCGGAGCTGTTTGTCATGGTTTGGGCCACAGGTCCCATAGTTCCATATAAGGTAAATAAGCATGCAATAATACTCAGACAGTAGTGTGCTTCCAAATGAACTAGAATGCCAACTGTGAGTCAGGCCATCCAGGGTCCTCATATTAATGGCATATGGGTGTTATTTGTGGGTGTCTACGTCATTTTGGCCATCTAGTGTAACTCTACTGTTACATACTGGTCAACTTTAGATCAAATACTGCCAGACAAGAATGTTAAAATTGGACAGTTCTGCAAAACCCAAGAATACACTTTGTAAAGTGGATTTTGAAAGGTGCTCTATAAATAAGATTATTATCATTATTATTATCATTATTATTATTGTTAGTAGTAGTAGTAGTAGTAGTAGTAATAGTAGTAGTAGTAGTATACTATATGTGTGCATGGCAAATATAGTTTTGTTTGTTGTTTTATTCCAGGTAAGGGAAGAAAGCATGTTAAGGGTTAGGCAACTAAAACACTGAAGGTTAGGGAAGGATTGTGGTTAAGATCAATAAAACTTCAACTGCAGGTTTGTGATGGGACACATACTCCAGTGTCCTCTATGAAAGTCTGATGTGATATATTCCTCTCCATCACCTCAACCTCCATAATCTATAACTTTACAGTCTTACTACATAGAGGACATCCTACTTCCTGCAGTGGTGCTGGACAGAAATACAGTAATCGCCCCGATATGAATGTAATTCCAAAGATAGTGGGCTGCTTTAGAAACTCTGTAAGAGTGTATTTGAAAAGACTTCTCTCCGGTATCTTTAACAATGTACTATAAATGAAACGAAAGCACAAGCGATTCTAAACCTTGAACATCTCGTCCCGTTGGATGACTTCAAACTTTTAACTCTGGACTTATTGGTTTGTGATTATTTATGATGCTCCTTGCATGTCTCCTTTTTTGTGCATATTTTCTCTCCTGTACTTCGGTCCCTCTTACAAATGAAACCTCAGTCTCTGTGGTATTATCTGATTAAATAAGGTTATGGTAATCAATTACGTCTATGCTGAGGCAGCGTTTTCCTTGACACCGAGGAGCAAACAAACAAGCAACCGGTTCTAATACACTGTTGCAACTCTCTGTACAGTATGTCCTGATGCTGTCTAAGGAATTACATGAGGTGGGGTACATTACTCAGAATTAGCTCAGCAGTGTAAAATTTTCATATTTCAGAGAGAAATGTCACTGCGTGCACTCACGACAGCGCACAGTGCTGGACTTGTTCAAAACAAGACAATACGTTATTCTTCTCACGTCAGCGAGTCCAGCCAAGACATTCCTCTCTGCTCACATCCAATATTCCCCCCACGGTCGACACGCAGAGCCACTCTCACCACATCTCCTATCAAAGCTTCCTGTGGTGCCAACCTGCCCTAAGACTGGTGGCTTATGGGATTTGCGGTCCCTCATCACAGCTGGGCTCTCCCACTGAGCTCCACTTAACCTCCATGGTCTGCACATCTGGGAGTCTCATTGAGGCGGCGTTGACACTGGGGAGGCTGGAGGAGGAGGTGTGTGTGTGTGTGTGTGTGTGTGTGTTACTGAGCCTGTGTGACCACCTGTGTATGGCTGCAGCTACATACCTCAATATTTATTGTCTCCTGAAGATACATAATTTGACCCCAAACCCATTCAGCTTATAAATACTGCCAGTGTAATAGGGGTGTGCCCGAATACAAATACATTATTCGGCAAAGCACAAATAGTGGGTTTTATACAAATATTTGTTTCATACAAATATTTTAAAAATTATTTGTTGGGGGTATTACCCAGAGATAAAACTGAGCTACTGACACATGTGAAGTGCTAACCTGTGCTAACAGGGACTAACCTATTGTTCCTCTTCTTCTTTCTACAAAGTTAGATTGTAAAAAATAGGCAATAAATGAAAGGTGTAAAGCAATAATTGCCTTTGAAGTTCCTCCCTACACGTTACACAGTGTGCTGTCTCAACTGCCAGCACCGATGTTGAAAGTCATAAAATACACACATATCTGTTAAATATACAATTGACAGAAAAGTAATATTTAAATGTAATGTATACCCAAATTGTTTAACTGTCAAGATCTTTCATTAGTTTTTCTTGCAATATCTGCACCTGCACTGAAGCATGATTATGATGTCCTTCCTCACATAAATTCTACCAATCCCCAAAATATTTTCAAGATCATGTTTTTTTTCCTAACACAAAATACTTTTAAGAGCCAAAGTCAAAGACAAAACGAGCCTCATTCTCCACAAAAAACCTTCCCATACTGTAAATGTGGTGAAAAGGGCTTTATTTCCTTGGAACTTGTCTTCTCAGGCAGCTTTTGTCCCCTTTCTACTGTATGTACCACTCCGTCTAAGACTCTACATTTGACAAATCCATAAGTTACCAAAACAGAATCATTCTCTAATGTGCAAAATTAACCATGTGGTTTATGGAGCTGGCTTGCTGCAGTGCATAGTAGGAAGCCCTACCTTATATAGACTCATTTCGAAATGTGTTAAACTCCCTGACTTGCTTGCTGACTGCACAGGCCAAGCATTCAGGAACACCACTGCACTTCGAGGGGATTTTGGTGTAGTGGCCACACTCACTATTTCAGGATCACGTCACACACCCTGGCCCAAAAAAAAGGGAAAGGAAAGTCCACCTACAGGGCACCAAAACAGTGGGGAGGGAATACCACTATTTTTAAGATTCCTGAGTTCCCTAAAATATTCCTCAACTAATTTTTACCCTCACTGGAAATTATGTCACAAAATTCCCCCTGAAGAGACCGATTAGGGTTATTTTAGGGATTTTTACAATTAGGAACTCAAAGAAAAGTAAAGTTAAGGGGAAAGTCTGAGGTTTTGGTGAAATATTTAAAGTTTTAAAAATTATTGTCAGTAAACTTAATCTCAGTTGAAGTTCAAAAATATATATAAGTTTCATATTACATAGGACACACAGCTGGAATATGGCAACAAATGTTTTCTATTCTTGTTGTCTGCATCATTGTTTAAAACTGGGATCTGAATTACAATATGAATGATATGATATTTGACTGATCGTGAATTTGGCTGCCTCTTGTAGTTTCTGTCTGTCAAATTCTTGCTGGATTTGAGTTCTTTTGAAAACCACAACATGCTAGACGTCAGCCCTTGTGGTAATCCTTGTAAGCCACTCCAGAATAAAAAATGTGCCAACTGAATTCCAGAAATGGAAACGAAAAAGAAGGTAAAAATGAAAGCGGAGGGGAGGTTGGGGAGGTGGAAGAAAAAAACCCCACCAAATTTGCAGTTACATGTTTTTTCCACAACAGCAGCACTAAGCTGCAGACTGCTATCTTAGGAGACACATGCCATTCTAATGGCAACAGTACAGGGCCTCATTTTTAAGCTACCACAGACCCCAGTTGCTCCCACAAATGAGGCAGCTCGGCGAGCCGGGGAGGCGCACAGAGTCGACAATGCCAGGTGATTGGTTATACTTACTGACTCAGTAGTTTGGGCTGAATATGGTGAGCCTCTGCAAAGTGGCTCTGAAGATATGAAAATTAGCTCCTCACTTAGCCAGCTGTACAATTTTGACTAAATTACAAATCAAATGTAGGTATTGTGATTTTGACACTTATTGTGAGGTCTAAAAATACAGAATAGGTCTCTTCATGTCTGATTCTGGTTTCTGAACCTGGTTTTTTTCTCTGTCATCCATGAATATCATGGAGGGACGAGAGGATTTTGCTATCAGCTGTCAGGGAGCTTCAGCTTTGACCCTACTATTTATACAGTAATGCTGCAATTTACATCTGGTTGTGCCTTGTACTCATAAAAATGTCTCTCTGTAGTGTATGTCCTGCCTGGAATATGCCTCGCACCATAATAAGACACATCAAACATAATTTGCAATTTTTGTTCTTTTGGTTGTAGCTATTTCATACCAGCACATTAGACATTTAAAAATGGACTACATGTTTCTTATATTTAGGTTTAAATGATCAATATTTTGCTTTGCAGGAATATTTCAAGATTGCACCACTGACTTTGATCATACATTACATTTATACACACTGGTCTAGGGTAGTATAGTGTATGCAGCTTTCAATATATGTGTATCTACCCATTTCTATCCTGTTCCTACCAACCACTCTATTTGTGCTTCTGCATTGCTAAATTTCCCTTCAGGCAGCAGCAAATTATCTAATAATTTTTTTATTTTCTTTTATTATTTTTTTTTTTTTAGCAAAATCTGTCCACTTATCTCTCTGTTGTTCATGTTAGTTGTGTTGCTGCCTTTATCTTTGTTCCATTTGCATACTTGTGGTTTTTTAAATTTATGTTTATCTTTTAATATGAAACCAGAAAGACAAGCAATCCCTTTGTGGAAACTCATGGGGATATAAAAGCAGAATTAAGTATGAAATGTTAGGCTTATTGGCTTATTTAAAGCAGCTGTGGGGTTGAAAACATTCTGTTGAAAATCGTACATGTCTTCATAGGGCCATCAAACATTATAGAAACATGGAGAGTGTCAGACACAGATGCTCCTCCCTGTTGCAGTGACACATGGTTGAGTAGTTTGCCAGAGTTTGCTCGTACTGTAGCTGGCTCAAATACTTTATATTCTTTGCTCTGTGTCCGTACGTGGGCGTGGAACAGCTGTGATGAGACAAGTCCGGGCCCCAAGTGACAGAGCCTGCGAAATGTGTGCACAGTTTTCACCCACGCCCCCTCATGGCTTTCCATTCCCTGCACAAGCTGGAAAAAATAATAATGTCCATGTTCAGAACAAGTCATTTAGTCGCACTGAGACTTCAAATCGTTTTCTTAAACATTCGTTTTGTAAGGTTTTCATCCAGCAAAGTGTTTGTGAAGTCGAGCTACCACCCCTCCCATCCTGAATAAGTGGGATGATTTTCTGCATGTGCCCAAATCAACTTCTGGCACTTAGACAAGGGCAGGAAATCTGTAGGAAGTGACTAATCAAAACTAAAGAGAGAGAGAGATGCAAAATGGTCTTCTTAACAGTAGTGAGAGTCCAGTTAAGTCTCTTTCTGCTCTCATCACATGATATAATGCTCATTGATTTTACAATTTTTCACTTAAATAGCTTATACACATTTTTAATTTAAAAAAAAAAACAGATATGATGAGGGTGATATGCCTTATGCCTACTTAAGTTCTTGTGATGCACTTCATATATCTCAGTCCATTAGTCTCAATTGGAGACTTCCTGTTACTACTACCATAAGTACAGAAGAAGTAATGCTTTAACATACATTGTAAAAGTAAAATGATTCTGGCAAACCTTCATCATGTTTCCCTTTGTTGCGAGCAGGTATAATAAGTTACAGTAAGTTACATCATTTAATTTTTCTCAGTTATTCACCCCTGTGGCTCTTTTCCTAAGTAGTGGAACAATTGACCTGGCATCTCCCTCATCCTCGTCACCCTTCCACCGAAGGAGGAAATAGGACATTCCTCCTGCTGGCTCGGGCCACGGAGGAAATGGAACAATATACTTCAGAAATAACAAGAGGAGGTCATCACAGTGATGGCTCTTATTGGTCCTGGAAATATCTTTCTGTGTCTGTGTGGTTTAAAGCACAATCACAATCACTGCTTCCTGACTCGTAGGAGAAATCGTCCTCTACCTGAGCAGTAATCCCATTATTTGTCAGTTCAAAACAACAGAAGGAATTTAATTTTATTTTTTTTTAAATGCACTCTCAGTTAACTTACATATTCAGACTCACTTAATAGCAAAGAGAGTAACTTTTGATCAACATATCTGATGCAAGATCTGATGTGTTTCATCTTATCAGCAAGACGGCCCGATATAATAAACTTAATCAAACTACAAACCATAAAATGAACATAATCATTATTTCAGATCAGACAAACTTCAAAGTCTAAAAAAATAATTTAATATGACAATAACAACTCTGAAGTGAATTGTGTAGCTTTGTCCTAGCGCTAAAAAAACATGCTATCTGCATAACCAAAAGCATCCATTTCATCTGATTAGCAATGCAAAATGGTGTTACTAATATTCTCCCATAAAACTAAATATGCTCATAATTTCAGACTCACTTCATATGGTGGATATATGGTGCAGTATTCTTACATTATATAAAGGTTAATCTCTTTTGATCAAGCCACTGCTGACTTCCAACTGTGGGAATTTGGCATGAAGTCTGTTGACTGCAGAAAAACCCCAAGTGTGAAGTACTGGCATGAGGCCGAACTGGAATTAAGTTTTACAGCCCACAAACAAGGTGTTTAACTGTTTGAGGTACATTTCTCCCATGAAAAAAAAAACCCACCATCACATTCCTTTTGCTGTTTAACTACTGGATTTTATTGACAGACAAAAACAGTACGTGTTAGTGTAGCATCCCCCGGTGTTTAATGTGTCTGGAATTTGCTGGAATGCAAGGCCACTCAGTGTGATGTTCAACAAACTGTATTCATGTTTTTTTGAGTAATTATTGAAACTTTACACAATATATTCAACAATTTTTGTACATTGTACTTATACCTGAGTAGCAATATCATCAATATCATCACCACAAACAGTGTTCTCCATCCACAGATCTAGACTGACAACCAAAAGTCACCATGTTTTTGCAATTAGGGCTCAACATGTGTAAAATAACTTGCCTGAGGGGATCAGACTACTGTATCTAACGTGTTATCATCATTCAAAATCCTTTTTAAGACTAATTTCATAGACTTCCATAAATGAAATAGCATAGGATTGTCCAGTATTTACTGTCATGGCCTATCCACATGAGAAAAATGTCAATATCAGTTGTTTATCCAAAGGTTTTGTGTGTTTAGTTTGACATTAACAATAATAACCTTCAATAACAATTTTATAAGTTATTGAAGGTTATATGTGTGTATGAGTTAGAATAGTAAGGCATCTAAACAACATATTCAATGTATAGCTGTCTTGCCCCTTACAATGAAATAGCCACAATCAGTGGATTCATTCACAGAGGTGGAGTAAATTTAAAAGTAAAGTAAAGTTAAACATTAGTGAACTTTCATACACTTTTACCAATTACACACAGGGTCATAGCTACCAATGAGGATGCAGAGGTCATACTGTAGATCATAGAACTTTGGTTTTAGCAACCTGGTGAAAGCAACACATGATGGGTATTTTATACAGTATTGTTTACACTCAATAAATTTAGATTTGATGACTTTTAGGTTGGCAGGAAATAATAAAATTGTATGGACCCACTAAAATTCTGCTCAGGACAGTGTCAGTCAGGGCAGATAAGGCTTTTAAACAGTGTGTGGAAATAAAATTTACAGAAAATATAACTGAACAGTGAAGACTTCAACATGTCACGATCAAACCAGCAACCCCGCTCTACCTCCTGAGCCACAGGTGCTCCAAGGTTGACCTTTGATTGAACAGTGAGACCAGGAAGGACAAAAGTCAAAAGAAGCTGTCAGCTGTGTTGCATATATATATATATATATATATATATATATATATATATCTGCTCTGCTGGAGTATACACCACTCTTCAAAGGAGATTTGAAATGTGTTGCAGTCAGGTAAATGGTAAAAAGTGACCAAGAATGCAAGTAGTCACTATGCCACTACACTTTGAGCTCCACCTTTCTCACAAAGACATGTAAATTGAGAGGGTTGATCATAAAACGCTCATATAAATTCTTTGTTTTACTTGTTTTTCGAATATGTTTTCATTTGATGAGATGATGGAGCGTAAAACCTGTGCATTTTTCATCACTTTTGTCATATAAAAATATAAAATCCTCTCCTGACTTCTTCTTTCTCCACTGCGTGCTCTCTAATGAAGCAAAAATGACATAAAAGTAATCTATCAAAATGTATAGGTACTGTAGTTTTAATACATCCTGCGTCATAAAAAAAACTTCTGTAGTAATCCAGCCGTTCATGCAGGGTACATGCTGCACTAAAGTGCTGGATAAACCACTGACTTCACATCAATATTCTCAGTGGGTACCCTCCTACAAAGCGCCATATTCTTGCAAATTACATAAACAAAGTGTGATTGACCATGGCGAGGGCGTCACTTTAGACAGCCAATCAAAACAACTCTACATGAAGTCAAAACCGCCAGGCTGAATTCCGTCACACATGGCTGCAACGCTTGAACAGACATTTAAACGGCACGTCTGCCACTGTGCCACTCTTTTTTTTTTATATATTGCCATGATAAAAGGACCTTGTAATATATATATATATATATTTTTTTTTTTAGGTTGAACGCTGATCTGTCTGGTGCACTACGGCTGGGTACCTTCCATCCCAGCTCGAGCTCAGGGGCCCACAGTCTTTTTATATCAATATTGCTGCAAAGCCACAGAAAATTGCTGAAAATGAAAAATGAAATAGGTGGGTTTTGTATGTGTGTGGGGAGTGTTCAAAGAGTGGGTGAGTGGCCTCATGGGAACAGAGTTAGGTGAGGAGAATTGAGCCTTCGGGAAGCAGCAGGCCATGCGACTTCCTCCCTCTGTCTGCTCTCCAGCAGATTCTCCCTTTTGGATGCTTCACTGCCTCCAAGTGAAGAGACAAGAATTTGGAAGAAGAAAAAAACAGTTTGACACTCTTCTTGGTCTATTGGATGTAATTATTCTGCGGATAAGGAATATTAGTTACAGAGAATATGTTGATGCTAGGGGCCTCCACGGATCCGCTCAATTCCAAGGAACTAGGATGCAACCTGGTGTATGAGTCATTTTCAGTCTCATTGGGTACAGGCAGGGTCTTGTTCTATTGCTGTACAACATTACAGTATGTCTAGTACTCAAGTAGATCCAAGCGGACTTGCTATCGGCTTTGATCGCATGGTGTGTCACATTTTTATGTAAATTAGCTTTTGGAGCATAACAACTTCAATCAGTTTCTTTGGCTTAACATTTGTCGTGAGGAAACGTATAACCCCTCCTTTCAGCTGCGACTGTTTAATTGGTGAAACATCACGCACATATATGTTTAAAATAGACCCAGTATTTAGAAAAAAATGAATCAAAAAAGGCCATAATACCAGATATTTAAAGACCTATTATCTCTTGAATCCTGGATACTTTTGAAATATTTGAATTGAATATCTTTTATTAATACAACCATTCATGATCCCCATTCATAATTCCCTTTAGTCAAACTTAACTGGGCTAAAATGTAGTAATTTCACTCTATCCACAAAGACTGAACAGATGAAATGAGCAAATATGTTTACATAGAATATCTGGATGTAAAATATTCTCTGACTGTGCACAGGCTGGTTTTACTACTGCGAACATGACATACAGTATGAGCTAGACAAACAAGCTAACAAAACTAGATGACCGCAGTTTTCCTGAAGAGCTCAATAGATCAAATCGTCCAAATGAATAAGCCAGATTTTAAAAACTAGATACTGCATACGAGTACTGAAACTTAAGTGCAACAATTTCTAAAAGTACACGGTGTCCCATTATTCCAGGGGCTTGATCAGGCAGAAGTATGTTTCCCTTGCAGCTGATAAGCAGATCTAGGCTGAAGATAAATCTCTTGGCTCTGTGACAAACCTGACAATCATCCACGACTCATAACCCACCTGCTTACATACTGTCCAATTACCCGTTAATATCCATGGTACCTGTGTGTATGTGTGTGTGTGTGTGTGTGTGTGTGTGAAAGTAACTAAGTGACGGTGTGAGTGATAGATAAAGCTGCTGGAATGACATACATGTGGGCAAGTATGAGTATACACACATGCGTGTGTGTGTGTGTGTGTGTGTACACAGTATGTGCACCATGTGTGAGCATGTCTGTCTGTATGTGTCTGTATGCGTAGGCGCATCTGTGATGGATCAAGCTATCCCTGGAATGACATTCTTGTGGGTGAGTCTGCTTATGTGTGTATGTGACTTTTATATTTGTATGCGTGTGTGAATGTATTGTGTGAGTGTATGTGTGGGTGCGTGGGTGTGTGTGTGTGTGTGTGTGTGTGTGTGTGTGCATGATGGATCAACCTATCTCCACAGAGGCAGGATGACAGAGAGGAGCTGAAGATGGTGAAAATGGGAGAATGTTCTGGTGCCTGACTGGAGTTCAGATGTGTTTTGGTTACTGAAATAGGAGAGCTGAGAAAAAAAGAAAAAAAAAACACTTAAGAGGACTGTTTCTACTCCTGGATAAAGTATAGCCGAATTTTGCATTATACTCTTATAGAATCTGCACTAAAATCACCTTTTAGGGAAAAAAAGATCACGGCTCTCATCTGTGTTTAAGACATTGTGATTAAACCAGTCAAATTTGCAATGTATATTTGTTCATTTGCAATGCAGTAGAACAATACAACAGAGCAGCAGAACAACAATAACAAGCTCTAACGTTTCAGCCTTCCTCGGTCTGCAGGCAGTCTGATCCCCTGCAGACAGGTAGGTATAAGGTCAGGTGCAAACAATTTAAACAAATCAAATGCCATCCCAGACTTAAAAACATACATCCTAAAGGCACCAACAAATGTGATGTAATGCGAACAACGCAACCTTCTTCATATCCAAAATCAACGAGAAGGCCTGTTTTACCCCGTCCCATGAGAGCCTATAGATTCATCTTATTCCCCCAAATCAAATTATGGTTCATGTCAGGTCACTGTTGGGGGGAAAGTTTTCTCAATGCACAGGAAATGACAAATGGGAACAGAAAAGAAAATCACAAAAATGTCGCCTCGATGTCAACCATCTTTTAGTCCAGAAAAAGCTGGACTCACCATCAACCACTTCATCATCTTCACAGACATCAGACATTAAACATCAGGGCTCCTTGGAGACCTCAGAGAAGAAGTTTAATTAGTCTTTTTTTCTTTTGTGTTTGGTTCATTTAGGCTTACACTGCTGAACAAAGAAGTCAAATTGTCTTACAATGTTAGAGACTCAATGCAATGAATGGAGTAACAATGGATCTGATTCCAGCACCTGGTTACTGTAGCCTTCTGTAATTACAGTCAAATGTTCTCAGTCCTAATGAACTAAATGACAGAAAACTTGGAAGAGAGCAGATGTGTTTTAGTGGTTATTTTATGCCACTTTAGTTCAGATACAAATCCCCAAACAAGCCGCGTCGCTTTATTTTATATATTCATATAGATTTTAAAGCCCTAAATATTTAATTAGTTGTATCTGAAACTTTTAAAAGTAAGATTTTTTTTATTTGCTGTTACTCCTTCTCAAAGTGATGCTGCACAAATAAAAGCACAGAGACGGATGAACATATGCAGGTTTCCATCCATCCCTCCCCGGGGCAAATAAATGGGAGGCATCCCATCTGGAGATTTTTCGCGGGCAGTAAAACACTCTTAAACGCGAAGGAGCCCCGCCAGGCCACAGCTGCTGTCATTACAGAACATGAACTAATTGATTGGAGGGCGCACCCGCTGGTCGGGGAAGGGAGGGGGGATGGGGGGGTGGGGGTGTGGGTGGGGGGGGGGTGTTGAGAGATTAGGAGTAAGTGAGGGATGGAGGGGTTAGGGTAAAATAGAGGACGAAAGAGGAGGACGTGAAAAGCGCAGAAGAGATTTGTGTGTGTGTGTGTGTGTGCGTGTCATTCGTGGGAGTGAGAAGTGAGGATGTTACTCATCAGCCATTACTCAAGTCATGGAGTGATCACATATTGCTGCATTAGTTCTTACAATGTGACTGGGTGTAGGTGTCTGAACAAGGGATCCGTCATGTATCGTGGATGGATGTATG
Organism: Thunnus albacares; assembly: GCF_914725855.1. NCBI lineage: Eukaryota > Metazoa > Chordata > Actinopteri > Scombriformes > Scombridae > Thunnus > Thunnus albacares. The sequence continues at coordinate 27,034,521 of NC_058117.1, forward strand.
TTCAGAACGATGCACGTCATTATTTGTGGCCAAATGTCAATGGCAGACCCCTAGTACTTAAAATAACTGGGAATTGATGTTGGGTGTGTGTGCAGGAGGGGAGTCAGGGAGCAAATAAATCAAGGCCAAACAAACATTCTTCAGAGCACTAAAGAGCCGTGAAGACATCGTACAGAAAGAATACAAATGACGGTTATTTATGTTGATCTGACATGTGCAAATTAAAGTGTTAATCTGCAGGGTCTTTGTTTCTTTGTTCATTTTGACTCAATCTTTGGGTGCCTAATTAATGTGATGGTTTAAGATGTTTGGTTTTTTTTTTAGCCAGAACACCAAAATGTGTCTGTAACACCATTTAAAACTGTCAAGTGATGAAATCTGTTATTGGATGTCTGGTCAGATAAGTCTGGTAGGTAAGATTATGAATCTTGTTAACTTATTTCTTGCAAACATACATTGAACACTGAAAAAATTAGTACTAAATGTTAGTTTCACAAAATTACAATTATTACAATTATTTTCTATTATTATTATTATTATTATTAATGTTTATTTATTTATTTATTTATGTATTTTCAATGTGTTAAATGGACCATTGATGGGATAAAAGCCAAACCAAAGCCTCACACATGAGAGCTTTCTTTTCACAACACACAACGCCTGACAGGTTTCGACAAACATTTGTTTATACTAAAAGGCAACAGATCATTACTTAAACATATGGGCTTGTTTTTGGAACTGACAAATAAATTAAATGATGGAACAATGGCGTGCACAGACAGAAAAATGCATTATTGTCATCGACTTTGTTATTATAGGCGCTGAGGTTCCTCTTCATACCAGAGTTTGTTTGTGTGGTACTCAGGTACCTGCTGGTATTCTTGAAAAAATAAAAAAAAAAATAAAGATGACAGCTTTGCATCTCCAGCCACCTGTGTAATTATGGAGGAGTAAATGACAGCCATGCTGCTGGTATGCACTAGAAAATGTCAGCAATGCAGATGTCATAAAAGCAAGCAGTTCGTAGACCGAAGATACTGCACACGCAAACCATGCATGTGTGAGCGTGTGTATGTGTAAGAGCATGTACTAGACAGCTGCATGAATGGAGCTAAATTACTTTCTAATTGTGAAAAGCTTTTGCACAAGTTTTCATGTTTTTGTGCCAATCAATGTTGATGTGTTTTTCCTGTGTGCACGTGTGTGTGTATATGCATGTCTGTACAGGTGAACGCCTGTCTCGCATAATGAGACGTACTATAGCGCATACCTCTGCAAAGCCCTCCTCTTCTGCAAGTATCTGCCTGTTTTTGTTTTTCCTGTTTCTCAATGGGGCTGGTCACTGACTCAATGCAGCCTTTATAACTCACTATGCACACTGCTGCCGTGCAGTTTGAAACAAAACAAACACCTGTAACGCAAACTCGCCGCCCACAATCCCCTTTGAACTTGTTGAGCAATTGAATGTTACAGCAATGCGTAGGAGGTGCTGTGGCAAACTGAGCTATTCACCAAGACAAAAACACGTCTAGGTTTTAAGCCTTGTGGAACTTGAGCGGCCCTATAAAAAAATCAGTTTAGAGTGTAGCTGGTTAATGGGTAACGCTTTGGTTTTCAGCTTTGATCCCCTGATAGAGATTTTTAATATAGTAGTCCAAGGTGGAGGTCACTGAATGTTGAGTTTTAAAAATAAAAAGTTAATAAATAAATGTTTGACCTTTACTTTGTAAAGTAGAACCTTTAATAGATCACCTGATGCTCATATATAGGAAAGTATTTACAAATGTATATTTAAATCATGCACTTTATTGGAAGTGTGGAACGGCTGTACATCTGCTGCTCTGACTCAATACTTACTGTAAAACATCAACAACAACATGTACAGTCTGTACCTTCTAGACTGGGTGGTAACAACCTGAATACATTTCAGTATTGTAATAAGGTGCGTTAGGGTTCAACCTTACAATTACAGCCTTCCCACAATAACCATTGTGTGTGTGTGTTTTTTTCTATTCATGAGTGGATTACCGAATGGGTTTAAGAGGCACATTATGACATGCCCGACATTCACTTTAAAGACAACAAGGAGGTCATCCTCAGTGGTCGAAGTTTTCTGATTTTAAGTGAAAGTAGCAATGTAAACACACTATTAGAAAAGAAGGAGAAAAGTCCTGCATTTAAAATAGTATTTGAGCAAATATGAATATAAGTCCTCATAATGTAGAAGGCCCCTTTCAAAGAGTATATGCATTTTATTGGAAATTGCATACTACTGCATATTACTGATGCATTAAACAACATTTACATATCTATATCTAAAGAAATGCACCATATTTTTTTCTTATCACATGGCCATCCATCTATTATCTATGTTCTGTGCAGGATTGCAGGAGCCTGTGTCTAAGGTCAGATTAGGTGAGAGGCAGGTTACAACCCTGGACAGGTTGCCAGTCTATCACACATAGTGAGACAACCATTAACACTCACAGTGAGGGGCAATTTAGAGTCACCTAACCTGCAAGTCATTGGACTGTGAGAGGAAACAAGGCCACCTGGAGGAAACCCACGCAGACTTGGGGAGAACAAAGAAACTCAACCTTCTGGCTCTGAGGTGACAGTGTGAACCACAGCATAACCCCATAATCACATGTTTTGTGTTTAAAATATGAATCTGCAAAGTTATTAGTAACTAAAGCTGTTACATAAGTTTAGAGGAGTAAAAAGTACAACATTTGCCTCTTAAATGTAGTGGAATAGAAGCATAGAGTAGTATATACTGTAATGGAAATACTTCAGTCATAGTACAAGTACCTAAAACCTAAATATACCACATCAGTATATGTACTTCCCCTCAGGTACTTCCCCTATATGATGATTAGGCTTTGTGTTGACACCATTCAGTGGACTCTCTGACCCCGATCGTATCCTGTATCTTGTCACCAGTGATAGGAAATATTGTTTAAGAATATGCAAAACACATTAGAGAATAGCAAAAGTGAAGACTACATGCATTTAATATATATTTCAGTGAGATTAATCTGTTGCAATCGCAAAAAAAAAAAAAAAAGAAAGCGGTTAAATATGGATTTTAAAGTTATGTAGAGTCTATGTCCATACTAACAGCGAATCCAGCTCGCATCCTGTCAGCCACAGCTCTTTGTAACCTCCCATTTCGCCGCCTCATGCTCCGGTCCAACCCTTAAGTGGTTAACAGCCATCTAGCTGACTCTTAAATGGCCCAGATTGCCATTACTAAGGTTTTCTGGAGCCATCCCTTACCCTTTTAATGACAGCAGCTTCCGCCAATAATTCTCAATCAATAATGCAAAAACACTCAGAGCACAGTCCATCCTGCCACAGCCTTATTTTCTAATGCTCTCCGAAAGCTAATGAGTCAGGCTAATTGGTCCGTCATCATCACCACTCAGGAGTTTACCAGAGGAAGTGGTTCTTTCCTTTTTGGCTTTAAAGAGCATTTGCTAAACAACTGGTTTACAGTGAATGACCAGCACCGCTAGTTTTTCATTTCTTATTTCTGTAGCTTTCTTTGAAAAAATGATCCTGCACAACAAAAGAAAAGTAATGTGATTTACCAGCATTTTTCTTTTACTTGTTGTAATTGCTCAAATGCATTTGCTGTGTAGGTGTTCACATTCATTTTTTTTTTGGAGCTATAATTATAGTGTTTGGTATTTTTTTATATTCTACTATGCTTCTCATTTTTACTTTAAAAATGTTCAATTTTTACATCTGGAATCGGGACAATTGATACCACACAGCAGGGAAGAAGATAATAGGACCAAATTTTTAAAATGGCCAAGTAGCGTTGCTTTGTCATATGAATAACTCAAAACTCATACCTGGGTTCTAGTGTGTTGTGAAAAAAGAGTGTATGTTGGTGTGAATAGCTAATATGTGTGTAGTTTCTTTGTATGTTTCAGTGATCTTCCCAGCTTTAGCTCATGTATTAGTAAAAAATTGATAACTGAAAGTTTGATAATGGGCAGACAACCCACATAGGACCCCTTTTTCATCAGATGAGATGTTCAATGAAATGGCTCAGTGAGAGAAACAATCTATGAACACTGTGGGTGTTACAAATGCTGGTGTAGCTATTCTGCTTGTATAATCTATTATCACATTTACTCAACAATACCACTCAATACCAGTGTCTAGGAGTCTATTTCCTAATGGTAATTCACCTCATTTAGCAAAATACACTATGGGGCATTTAGTTTGTTTATGGTCAAAAATAATGTATATGGCAGTCGAGCAGTTATGAGAAATGAACTGGGATATTTGTCGCCATCATCAAACTGCTGTTTGAAACTGCAATCATTGTACCACACATGTATTTCCACTGTGAGCTCATTCAATCCCCCCCCCCTACCTACCTACCTTTCAATTGCCAATATGAGGGGGCTTCCCAAATCCAATATTATCTTGTAAAAACATGTAGGCTGATGGATTATCCATAAATCACACCCTATGCAATACTGCAGCATGATCAGAGGCCATGTAATCATCTCTATCATTTCAAACAAATAGTCCTTCGTTCAATCGATACAGGTTCAGAGGCGGGCGAGAGAAATGCTTTTCTTCATGGATTTTGTAATCAGCAATAGCCTCTCGGTTAGATGGAGACTGCTTTGTATTTTTTCAGTAAAGACTAAGTGTATAGTGTGACTAAATGGCCGGGGTATCGAATGGGTTTTAAATAAAGGGACAAATGACCTGATTTGATAGAGGGACAGTTCTGAGAGCTCATGTGGCAGGAGAGTAGTGACCTAAAGGTGAGCGCAATATGACTTATGACTCCGAGTGAGTGATTGGAATTCAACACAGTGTCAGAATTTTTTTGTTAAATGGGTTTTAAATCAAAAATATAGATTGTGGACATGATTAATGTGCAGAACGCATTCCCCCCACTGCTGAAGAAATTCATGATTTAATATTGGCAGCAATGCATTGATACTTATAAGAGGAGAAAAAAATGTAAGAATATTTTATTAGATGTTTATTTCAGCAGTATGAGTCTCCTAAGAGCTAAAACTCATTTGCAAGGTAGCCCCGGCCAAAAGTGCAGCACAATTATGTAACATCAGCCAGCACAGACGCTACGAGGAAGCAGACAATGGAAAGGAGGAAGGAAAAATAAAGATAGAAATCTAAAAGGAATTCACAAGCTCACTATATTTATTTGAGAACGCAGGTCCTCAGCAGGCGAGTGTTCATGTAATCTAAGTAAATTGTCGTGTCAGAGAAGATTCCAGATCACATAAATGTAAATCTCCCATAAACTAGGGAATATTGTTTTTGTAAGTTCTTAAGGAAATTAGGAAACTTAAACTGTTATTTGGAAAATCACTCATTATTATTGTTCATAAGTCTGACTATGACACTGATTTACCATCATAAAAAAACACTGGAAACCATATTAAGCAACTAAAATTATACACCAATGGCTGGCACAGTTCAACACTTCGACAACAGTTGCACTGAAAGCTGCTCATGATACCTGCCAGAAAAGTATCTTAACGAATTAAAGTAACCAATAACTTTCAGTTGAGGCTGAAATAAAAAAAGAAAGCAAAAGATTTTCTAAGATATTACAATGCCACTGGCTAGTATTCTCTCAACCAGACTGCATCCAAGTTGTGTTGCTGTGCATCAGTGTAGAGCTGATGAATGTTGTTGTTGTTGTTGTTGTAACTCTTCCCAGTGCTTGGGCACCCATCGGCTAAATATTGATGTCAGACAAAGAGCCTTGTTCATATCAGTCTATGAAATTAATGCTACATAATAGAGGCAACCGTCAGGCAAGTTGAGATGGTTTGCTCTGCTAACTATCTGGATGCTTTGGCCCTTCAGTGCTGTACATACAGTAGCTGTTTGGGTTATTGGTAATCTAAACATTACACCTCACACACGACCTGTTATTTATGTTTTTATGGTTGCATTTTGTAAGATTTTCCTCTTGTTGAGCCTCAATCTGCCTCGTTGACTTATTATTAGTGATTTCCTACATTTCCCACCATGCCATTTGACGACCCCCAGAAAGAATCAGACATCATTTAGTATTGTTTAAAACAGCCAGCAAAACCATCGAGGCCTTTTTTTTTTTAAAGAAACACTGGAATTTAATGTTTAAGTTAGAAACTGAGTATGCCTTGCGGCTTCACTGCATTCTGATCTTTTCTCTACTGCCCTGTTTTCTGGTCTCTACTACTTCTCCAGAGGATTTTTCAGTGTTTGACTTTTGAAAGTTACTGCGAAATTGCAGCTCTCAAAAGGAGTACTTGTTCTTTGATTCTGTGAGACTGAAACCAAAATCTTAACCTCCATCATTCTGCCATCACATCACCAAGAAATAGACGAAAACAGAAATGCAAGACCGTTGTTGACATTAGTGTGTTGGGCTCAGTGATGGACAATCATATGAAATATAACCTGGAAATAAAAGTAGTGTTGTCTGTTATTTGACACAGTACATGACAGTCTTTCCAACGACAGGTTCCAAACACTCAAAAAGGCTTCCAAACAGCTTGCTCTGATATGTAAAAGCCAAATAAAAAGTGGCATCTGTATTACTCTGTTTCACAATGTGCTGACAGAGTGAAAGCACAGTGATATTTTACTGTGTATGTTATGTTTTTGGATGACATTTTAAAAATTGAGCAGCCTGTCAATCACAAAGCAGAGCGCCACTATATATATAAATGAGCCTCATACAGCAGTGCAGTAATACATAGTAGCTTCTGTTCCCCACATGCAGACTGGGGAATGTATCATAAGATCAAGTATGCTAACATCCCGTGATCAAGGATACAGCATATCAACAGCCTAATTATATCATGAAAGCTCTATATCTGGAAGCATCTGGTCATTTTGTGGTGCTTTTCTGAAACACTCTGCTCTGTGTTTGAACCCACATGACCGACACACATTTTTGTGCATTTACAGTACTTAGTCTGAATTAACATTTTCTGCCAGGGCTTCCAACTTGCCAGGCTTTTTTTTTCTGTAATTGTGGCTATCATTGCCAATGCTAGCTACCACAGTCATGTACCAAAAAGATGTGAAGTCTCTTTGTTTGCACAATAATAATAATAATAATACATTTTATTTGGAGGCGCCTTTCAAGTCATCCAAGGTCACCTTACAAGAAATAAAAGCATAAAAGAATCAAAAAAACATCAATGAAAACAAAACATCAGCATAAAAACAGGTGAGGCGCACAGTGTCCAGTTATAGAGAGTATGCCAGTTTGAACAGGTGAGTTTTGAGGTGAGACTTATATGAGGTGATGGAGTCTGACTGTCTTATATGTGGGGGGAGAGAGGAGGTGTACTGGGAAAGACCAAGTAGACAAAGTGTTGTGACGTGTAAAAGTTTCATGAGGTTGAGGCACTACTGTGTTATATCATATACAGTAAGTGATAGTGAGTTTTTATTCTGGTGTATCAACCCAGGTAGCTGAAAAAATTAATTACAATTGACATTCAGTGTATTTGGCTGCTGGAGGATCAAGTGTATTCTGACAATACTGTGGTACTCTATAAGGCTGACAGATTTCATGAAAACTTTGGGTGTGTGGGGCTATTTGGTCTGAGAATCAGTTCCAGTTAACCAAACTTGAGCTTGCTTTGGGCCAGAGTTGCCATCCGTAATCAGACTGATGGACTAATAGGCTAATCCTGGTATGTCACTCATCATGAGTTTCCCATGAGTCCAGCAACCAGGTTGATAAAGGCCACTCTTCAGGCATGACATCTTGCCGGGGAGAAGTACATCAGTCTGTGTTGAAATATTTTAAACCTGCATCACCAAACTCTGTGTAGCTTTTAGCTTTCTTTTAGCTCATTGTCTCGGGTTTCTGGGTCCACATTTGGTTGATTCTCATGGCTCTCATCAACCCCTCTGGCAAACAAGCTAGTACAGCTATCTAATTGAAGTATAAGGAGTTGATGGAGCCCAAACCAGAGATAAAAACTAGAGTGAATATTATACTTATATCCATCAGGACACACCACCTCAGTGTTTCTGTCAGTTTCCTGGTTTTCTGCCCCCTGTTGGTCAAAAATTGCTTATTGCATTTTTAAGTAATAAAACAATTATAATGTGTTAACACATAAGAAAGATTTGTGTTTAATGTTTGCCATTAGGTACATTTTCAAATCAGCACAAACTGCTGTTCACTTGCAGTATAATTTTCCATCCCATTTTCTGTTCACTGTTTAGTGTAACCTGTAACTTTAACTCACTGACCAGAGGTTAAAGAAAATGGGTACATTTCTAATGTTACGCCATTAATGTAAAGCTCCTTCAGCCTCCACAGATGTGCTTCATTTCTATCTAATTGAACTCTGCCTCGCTGTGATTGGTCCCCTGCTGTTTGTGAATGGGAACACTGACTGGGAAATGTCATTCATGTGTTTGGCTCAGACTCAGATTAAAGGTCCCATTATTGTCAAATGGCCCGCTGTTAATATCCCCAGGCACATTGCTCGGTGGAGGTCACCATGTTAATAGATACAAAACTAGCCCATTAGCATTTTGCATGCATGCTGTGAAAGTAAGAGCTTTTGAACAGAGTCAAAGTTAGTTTTTTTTCATAATCATATGTTATGTTTGATTGTGAATTGTTGAAAAGAACATTTTTACACAAATGATCATATTTACCATCAGTACAAGGACATAACCTTCCATAAAACCATATTTTAAGAATCTCATGTAATGTAATTTGATTATGTTGTAGGACTAGTTTCCATCTAAGTACTTAAACATTAAAATCATTTTTGGAAAATATCTGCTTTATGGGAAACTAAAACTTTATTCAGATTTTGCCTCTGGTGCATAATGAAAGGTTGTGCATTTTGTGTAAATCTTGACGTCGCTCTTAAGGACACATATACTGAAAAGTAGAATGTGGCTTCCATGAATGTTAAATCAACAACAAATGGACATATTGGCCTAATTTTGGACATATTGGATTGAAACCAGAGCTGAACACAGAAGGGTAAACATTGAAATTGATGGTATTGATTGAATTACTGGAATCTGCCTCAGGTGATGAAGAAAAAAAACAGTCAAGCTGAATTTCTTGTGGAGGCTAAAGCCAAGCTGTAGAAGGACAAAAATCGACCTCTGAGGTAATGATGGGAAATTATTATGATTTTCTTCAACTTTCATGTGTTGAGGGAATTTTATTAATACTGGGCCTCTAAAAAACTGATAAAATATCACTGTGGAAATGTAAAATACATTTTGTTCTCCCTTTCTAAAAACCTTGCACATAGGGGTTTTTTGATGCAACCGCCAACATATTTCACAACTATTGACGTACAAATGACTAACATGCTCTGTCATGCATGTATATAACAGTTAGTGTCGCAATGGTAAGTCAAGCAGACTCCATTACTGGGAACACTGGTTATCCATTTGTAGGGTGCGTGTATGTTCTTCCCCTTTGGCAGAAATGGTAAAGGGCAAAAAAAAAAAAAAAAAAATCTGTTTCCAATTGTTCCCAGCTTACCAGCCCGGTATGAAAAATATGTGTTGATATCGTTACATTGATCCCACATCGAGATAAAAAACAGAGCAGGAAACTTGCACAAGAGAAGATATTTCATGCCCGAGGTCTTTCCGTGGCTGCAGTAAGTCACTGTGTTGCATACTGGAAGGACGTACAAGTGGATGCACGTTGACATCAGTTTACTTAAGTTTCTCAATCGCTTCTTAATTTTTTTATATATTACACTATTCGGGTCTTTAATTGTTCTCATCCAGAATGATTTGTATTGAATTATTTTGAAAATCTCTAGTGAGGAATCCAGTGGTGAAAGCTGCAGCTGCTAAACAGGACATTTAATAAATATTTCTGTGTCTTGAAAAATGATATGAAATGATATGAAAGAAAGGCCTTGTGTTAAAATCATTGCAACTTTTGCTGTGCTTGTATAACAAAATGATTTATTATGTTCATCAGTGTGTCATCCAGCTGTATCATCAAAAATTTGTCTTTTGTGTACATGTACTGAAATTGCTCAACGCCCCTTGCACTAAATGTGACCTCTTGTGGTTTTTTTGTTCAGTATTTACTAAGAATTTCCCAATTCATGAAAATGTATCCTTGATTTCCAATGGTATTGAACTTAATAAGATTAAGGAGCACATTCTTACTTTACTTTACTTTCCTCCACAGAAGCTGAATTTCCATATTAATTAGCAGTTAATGAAGATTTGTCAAATATTTCATTGATCATTTAGTCTATAAATTGTCAGAAAATAGTGTAAAATGTAATTTCCCGGAGGGCAACATGACCTCATCGCGCTTGTTTTGTCTGAACCTAAAGATTTTCAGTTTACAATCATAAAAAAACAGAGAAAAGCTACAAATCCTCTCATTTGACAAGTATGACCTTTCACATGAGAGCTTAGCTTTTACCAGCTATTGGTATTTTATTTTTGTAATTTTGTTAGAGTTTGTTTTATTTAGTTTTAGAATGCCATTTCTGTTTACTTACGGCAAATCATCTCATTAATTTTTTACAGTGCATGACTTTCCTCTGGATGAATGTTTTGTTTTGACAGAGTCCTGCATTGATTTAGCATGGCGTTTTTATAACATTGACAATTAAAAAAGTATCAAAATTGATGCGGCAGAACCAGAGATATTGCCCCTGTTAATCCACACATTCTTCTTCCTTGTCAAAACCTCAAGTACCATAACTTGAGGCAATTTATGAGACTTTACACAGCTTCTTCCAGAGCCATAAAAGTCCTTTTTTTTCATATAACAGTGCTCCTCGAAACCTATAAACAGACGTTTGATGTGTAAAATGGTAGCTCCTTCAATGTTAGCAAAACTCACTATAACCACATCCTCCTTTTGTCAACCCCCCCCCCCCCTCTCTGTTTCTTTTCTTTCTAGTAGTTTGTGTCCTTGGTGAGGATGATGACGGCATATTCTCCCCCTATGGCCACAGGATGGGAGTTACTGAGTCATTGATTCATTCATGGGATACATCCCGAGGGGTCGACGTGACATGGAGAATGTATGGTCATAGTTTTCTAAAGAGCAACAAAGTGTTTTTGTGACCGGAAGACTGTCTGCTTAATTTCCTGGAACGTCTGGGAAAGGAAATGTTCCCCTCTGGTTCAGCACTGGTTCACTGCTGAGGTTTCCTTGAGCAAGGCACTGAACCCTGAACCACTTTTGCTAATAACTGGAACATAGTTTTCCTGTAACTGTGGAAAACGATGTTGCAACACAATTAATGGAGTAATACATGAATAAAAAGCATTTTTTTTTTAAATTTACAGAACACTACATTTTCTGTGTAGATCTAGTTATATTTAATCTTTGTGTCCATTGCATCTTATTAAATTAACTTATTTTGTGGAGCTCTTTATGTAGAAGCATATTTGGCATCGAAACAGAAGCTACAAGCTTTTTATTATCATTTCTGAGAAAAGTTTATATCGCTGACATTGGATGAAAACCTCTCAACCTGGATAACAAGTTGACTTTTCAGACTCAGGGTCAAACAGTTCTCTCAAGCTTAATTCTGGGTTTTGAGTGGAACTATAATATTTATCAACCATAAATATCGATTGCAAGTTAAACATAAAAATCACCAAATTTGAGAGTTATGTGAAAGGTCTTTCCACTATAGTCATATCAGTGTTATAAATAACATTCTTCTGGACTATTTTGTGGTTTGTTGTCTTGAATCAAACCTCATTACACAAGCACAACAAATGCATCACTGACATGGTTTGGCATGTGAGCCTCACTGCCAAGCAGTAGTTGAATCACATTAGAAAAGAAAATAACCCCCGATCCTCTCCTCTCGCTGGGTGCCCAGACCATGATGAAGCTCTTTTGATGGAGATTAATCACCTCCCTACCCCCTTTTTCTTTCCCAAATGTGGTTTATTCCAATTTTTTTTGCAGGCGAGCATTTTTCCCCCTCCTGCTAATCTCTGAAACATTTTCAGGCAAGCTGAATGCAGACTGGTTTGAGTGATCAAGCTAAATTGCCTAAGAGGCCATTAATAGTTTATAGGGCCGAGGCTGATGAAAGACAGGCAGGAGGAGAAGGAGAGGAAAGCTAATTAAATCAGTGTCGGGGGGTCGCTGGTGTCTTGGGCTAGCATAGTGGGCCGTAAAGATTACCATTATCACTTTCATTACCCCGGCTGATTGTTTAGAGATGGGGGGTTGGTGGTACGGAGGGACACGTGGCATCAAATTGCTTTGCCGTCCCCATTTACAAACCTCTGATAATTTCCATTATCGTAAAGTTACAGCGCAGGGGGTAAGAGATTTGATTTCACAAACAATACTCGCCCACCCTCTGTTATATAATTTTCACAGTGCGCTTGAGTTTTAGATTTATAGATACATCGTAGAAACACCTCAGTTGGGACAACCTTTGATTGGTTAGAAAGACGCCCACATTCGGTGGCCACAGCAGCAAGTACACTACAGGTTTGCAGACGTAGCATTACATCCATACTGTATGTGATTTGTTAATATGCTCCTATACAGCTTCCACTCTTACAAGACCTTCTAAGACCTTCCACCAGATTTGGGAACCTGGCCACAAGAATTCTCCCATGTCAATCATGTTGGGTGATCAAAAAGGTGTTGAATGAGATTGACGTCAAGGCTGTGTGCGGGCCAATTTAGGTCATGTTTGACCTTTGCTTTATGCATTGGGACATTGTCAGGTTGAAACAAAAAAGGGCCCAAAACAGTAGCTTATTATTATTATTTTTTGATGTAGCATTACACTTTCTCTTAATTGGAACCAAGGGGACCTGGACCAAACCGTGAACTATAACCCCAGACAAAAAGTGTACTGTATGTGAACAGGGCTGCCAATTTTCCCTCTAAAATGTAGTGAGTTACAATTATAAAGTAGAAGAAAAGCACTTAAATGCACTTAATTACTTCCCCTTCTTGAAAAAACCTACACACACACACACATTGTATATCCGATTTTCATTTTTTTCATTCCCGATGTAGCTCAGTATGGCTTCTCAGAGCTCATCTTCTTCTTTTTTATATCATACATTTTATTTAATGAAGAGAGAAGGCGAGGGAGAACTCTAGAGACTGAAACACACTTCTTTCTATGTTATATAAACCGATAACAATGCCATGTGTATGGCAATAAAAAAAACAACCATTAATAAACCTTGAAAATAAGAGTAGAGAAATTGTGTGGGAAAAGGCTATATGCAATGTTTCACATACGATCTGCCATGCATTTCGCCCACTGTTTGTCCAACGAGGCAATAACAGGAATGACCTTGTTCCCATAGCAATCTGTTGTTCATTATTGGATGCCGGTTTGGACCGGGCCTGTAACTCTTTCATACTTCTCTCCTCGTCCACCCTTTCTTTCAGCTTCTGCCATGGACGAGGTTCTGCCAGCCTGGACGGTTTAACACAGTGCGCTGCCACTGGGTTGGGTTTATAAATATGCGCTAATGAGCTAGCTGCTGATTATGCTGTGGCACATTTACTCATTACCCCAGATCACCATGGAGACACTGTCTGCGGAGGCAGCACTGGATGCCATGGTACACACATATGGAGCAGCATATATTTCCGCGGAGTGATGCAGAGACAGTATATATGACATAAATACCTGCTAACGAGGAGCCAAAACAATCTGAGGCAGCATTAGACAGATGATTGATTGTAGATTGACAACAGCTGACGTTTCTGCTTATATTAACAATCTATTTCTTACCAAAAACTTTATTGTTTCTACTGGTTTTCAATATCTGATTAAAGCTCAAAACATATTTTCTGTGTGTGTGTAGCTGTGAGGGTCTGTGTGACACCGGCTCATGTCCGCAAGGGTCTGTGTACACTTATGTGCGTCAGCCTGAAATTTATGACCATACGGACTGTACGCAACTCCGCATGTCTGAACACATCTGTCCATTAAGACACCCAATGTATAAACAGAACTGCGTGTGCACACACTGTCTGCCCTGCTGTTCATGTCTGTGTCCATTTTGGAGTGCATCCACACCCCGAAGCAAGGGTATGGTTGAAATGAACTGGTTTGCACAAAGTATCATTCAAACATGTCTAAAGGCAAAAGTGTTTATATCTGTTCCAAATGACTACACTTACGTGGAGAGAAAAGCTTGTCGTCATAGAGGAGGGTGAGACATGATGAATCATATAAACGGGGAAAATGTTGCACGCTTTTGGACAGTCTGCTTGAAGGCATTTGCGGTGTTACACTTGGTTGTACACACAAAAATTGATGGAAATAGTTAAAAATGATTTTTTTTAAAAAAGTTAAATGTTAAAAATGAAAGAAGAGAGCTTGGGAGAGAAGTTCCGGTCTTTCTTACCTTTGTACATCTTGCAAATTGCTGTGTGATTTAGGTGAGCTTCTGGATTGTTGGTTACAAAAATTTTGGATGCAGCCACCTCAAACTCCAATGTTGGAAAAGTGTATGGGGGAGGGGGGGAGTCTGCAGCCTCGCTAGGGACCCTGTGAGACTGTATTTGGCACAGTTTTTTGAGCAAAATGACAATGACATTACTAACAACCTGAAATTTATAGTACTTTTAAAGTTTGCCATAGTCGCTAGTTTAGAATATGAGCATGCTAATATTTACTAATACAAGGTGCTGCTGATGTTGGTGAGAACGTCATTGGTTCATGAAACTGAATTTGACCAAATTTCATGGCAATCATCCAATAGCTGTTGAGATATTGCAGTCTGGACTTAAGTGGTGGACCGACATGGCTAGAAACCAACATTTTCTTGATCAGCCAAACCCTAATTGCAAGGTATATAGTCTGTTTTGACCATATCCATATTCTTATATTGGAAAGTATGTATACATTTGTGAATTTAGCTGATCCAACAGTTGCATTGATTTTAACTCTCCAGTTGCTAATGCAAGTAATGCAAGTAAGCCATGCTACAAAATATATAATAAACATTCCTCTGTTGCTGAAATGTTGATGAATGATATATACAGTATATTGAGGCATGGCAAAAAAACACAAGAGAGAGAAATAAAGAGGAAAAAAAGATTGGGGATCCTGTTTCTTGTAATTGGTTACTGACAAAACCCCACAGGAGTGTTTATGCAATAAGCAGAAACATATGAAAAAAATTAGATTTAACGATTCACCAGTTAGTGTAACGGAGTCCACATCTCGGCTAATGACTGTCTCTAAAATGTGTGTTGGGATAGGCTTATTGACTTTTGTTGCCTGCAGTGTATGAATGCGGCCTGATGCTGTTCTGCCCTTTACTCTCGGCAGTGGTACTGTACTTACTGTTTCTGGTCTGGTCCAGCACCAAACTGGGAAAGGAGATTAGAGGGACAGTCTGCCTGCTGGATCTCAGCCCTGCTTCTATAAACCATGCTTTCGGGGAGGGTTATGTAAACAGCCAATCTAAAATGTCAGAATGGATTATGCAATAAGACATAATTCACTTCAGAGATTGACTCTTTTTTTTTTGGTCTTTGTTTTGTTGTTTTCTTAATTTGTTTTTTGTTAAAAAATGCCTGCGCTGGTGCTGTGTTTTTGATGAGAAATAGCGGGTTAACATATTTAGCAAGAGATGGAGTCCCTCTTTTACTGCACTCTGGCCAAACTACTGCTTAATCTGAAGAATTACTGGGAAATTTGGGATTTAGTCTTTATTCTGCTACCATTATGCATAACAACCATATAGCTGAGAGGCAATTTTGAGTTTCAAAATGCTGATTTCATTTTACTTTATGAATGTCTTGTGAGGTTTCCTGGTAGGTTAGCTTATAAGGCAACAAATGAAGCCTAGTTTGAACGTTACTATGGACATATACATTTAACTCTTGTTGTTACACTTAACTAATGTTGCTATTCTTAAAAGATTCAAGTGTAATTGAAAACTCAACTTAAATGCACTGCACTCATTCTATCTGAAAACATAGCAAACCATTAAAATCTTACACATTATCGAAACACTTGAACTAACTGCACTGAAATGCCATGTAATTGTACACACTCTTGTGCGTAGGCCCACTTAAGAAACCCTCGTCATGAAAGCCTCACTCATTGCATTGCATTTACACAACTGAACAGGCCTCATATGCTTGTTGAATCGCTCATAAACACTAAAATTAAATCTCCTCTTCTTCTTCTTTCCGTCTTCTAAAACGCTCTCATGAATAGAATAAAATGTGTCAGTATATTCAATTTAAATCCAAGACTGTAGTTAAACATGGACTGTGACGTCTCTATGATTTTTGGAGGGACTTTTCGCGCCTGTTTGCACAATCTACACGATTGTGCATGAATACTGAGAAGGAAGTATTATAGTCAAAGCACATTTAGTGTATTAGGGATAAAACAGAAGTATGCCGCAGGGGGAGTTTTTTCCATCATGAAAACTTGTTACTACTTGAATCTATTTTAACCATTTCAACCAGTTCATTTAACCTGCCATGAACAGGCCCTTTAAAAGCTTTCAGGGAGATTAATACACAATTATCCACTATAGTTCTGTAAGTGATACTCAAGTGGAGCATAATTTATAGGCCCATCTGCACTGGGTTCAACATTCAGCTGTGAGTAGTTGCTGCTTCATTTGAACACTAAAAAATGTGTGAAGTTGGGCCACTATAATAGCCACCAGTCTATGTCAGTTATTGCCCTTCACTTAAAATGTGAAAAAAGGTGAAAAAGTTGGCAAAGACGGACAGAAACAGATTTTTTTGAATATACCTTTGCTACAATACTTGTTTCTGCTTCCTCCACTGTGGACAGTTTTTTAATGCTACCCTGTGAAATAACAAGTTTTCCAAATTCAGCAACAAAATCTGTATTTTTATCATTGCCTTATGACATAAACCACTTTAATCAGATCTGATGTCCCTATTGGTAGGACATGTTTTGCTATTGCATGCCTTACAAAACCTTTACTTACTATCTGATTTTGAAATGGCTATGATTAAGGTTTGGTTTGGTTTAGGCATAAAAATTACTTGTTAGGGTTGTTTTGAGTTAAATTAACTACTTGGAGATCGTGCTTTTAAAAGAAACCAATGCTGACTTTTGGTGGGAAAACGGAAAGCAAACAGCAATCTTCCATATCAAAGTCTGACATTTTTTCTCATCCATCCAATTTCCCAGACGGACAGACTGAAGTCATAATTCCTACAGCTGCTAGAGGGCTGTGTTATTTGAACATAAACATATGTCGTTATTAGTTATTTGCTGAAACAACTGATGCTGTTGTTTTCTTGTGGAAGGACTGTCTCACTGATCACTGTGACATGTCCTCCACTCCACCAAAAAGCCCAAAACGTAAGAAGACATACAGAGATGTTTGGGATTATATTACCTTGTTGCATTTTAGCCCCCTCTTTATTCCCATAGCGGTTCATAAAAACACCACAGAGTAACAATACAAGCAACAAATTAACTTATTAAAAAAACACAAATGCCATCTCTGAGAGCAAACATAAACAGATACTGGTGCCTGATTACTTTTGTAATCTTGTCATGTCCAAAAAGTGATGGAAACTCACTGACTTGCATTCAATTTTGCCAGAATTTCATATATTTGTTAAAAACGTGTGCATCATATTAATGGAAATATAACCAGTTTGGTGTGTGTGATCTCCCTTTGCGAGTGTGAGTTTGAGCGTGGCCATCAGGCCAGTCTCCCGCTGCTGCTAATGTTTCTGGTAGTGCTGAACTGTTCTGCTGCCAGGCTCCGTAATGGAAAAACAGAGGGTCCAGGCTATGTGATGTCCAAGTTCTGTGCGTGTGTGTGTGTGTGTGTGTGTGTGTGTGTGTGAGCTATGCAAGTGCAAGGAGGGAGTTTATTTGTCTCTGTGCATTTGTCAGCATGTGTGGGTGTGGGTATGCACATACTGTAGGAGTTTGTAGCAGTGGTCTATGTATGTTTGTGTATGTGTGTGCGTCAGGGGGCAGTTTGTGTATATGGACAGGGTTTGTGGGTTTTTGTGTGTATTTGTAACAACAACATACCACGAAGGAAATTACTTTACCTGCATGTGTGTCAGATACACAAAGAAAGAGAGAATATATTCATGACCAGTGACCATGTTTGACCAGTGTGTGTGTGTGTGTGTGTGTGTGTGTGTGTGTGCGTGCACTCATACAAGTGCACATGCCCGACTGTTGGAGTGCCTTTGTGCATGTGTGCCTTCCTGCATCTGTTTGTACATTCACAACATAAGACGCAAAAGCAAATGAGAAACATGGGATGGGTGGAGGGGGCATTTGGGAGTAGGGCGGGGGTTTTGGGGGGGGGTGTGACAGCTCTCCAACATCTGCAGGTCTACTCCCACATTCAGGGAATTCCTTCAAGAAATGTACACTATTTGTCTCAGCCGATCGGAGCAGGGTGGGCAGGCCTTTCTGACTCTGACTTCGATATTGTGTATATTCTTTTCCACTGATACGCTGCACCGAGGAAATGAATTTCGGTTGCAGAGAGACAAGAGCGACAGAAGGGAGGAGGGGGGGTGGAGGGTTGGGATGGTTTTCATTTAGCTCTTTTTATGAGTCAGGACAAAGCTAGCCAGGTCAGGAGAGCTGCGTGCGAGGAGAAGAGGGAGTTCACTTGTCTGGTTGATGTATGACAAATGCATGTAGGAAACGCAGGCAGAGGGGAATTGGATTCTTAGCTTCCCTGTGAGACGGCAATGGCTTTTTTTTTCTCCCATTCTCTCCTCCCTCCAGGCGATGAGGTTATGGATTTGGAAAGGTGTGAATACTGATGATGAATAGTGATGTTGTTAGGTTGAATGGAGTGCTTAGATGGATGGAGCTTGCACTGACTTTTGATTATGTCGCTTGCAGAAGGATCAGATGCCCCCATGAGAGTTTATGGGACATTATCGGGTGTAAATGGCAAAATAAATGGTGAATAAATTCCACATCTTGTAGTTAGATCTGCTTGCTTTTACATGTGTCACTTGCAATATGGAAAAAATGTAAACAGACACTTGCATGCGTCATCTGGTAACATGGACAAAATCACAGACGCAGAAAAACGTATCAGCAGACACAGTGGCTGACATACATAGGTAAACACACACAGACACACATAAATCAACACATATGTACACACACGCAGATGTGCATACACTTGTATGTGCAGTTTTGTTAACATACTGTATGTAGACAGAGACATACGTACATACATGCGTTCAAATACTGTATGAAACAAGACATAAAAGCAGAGATACATGCAGACACCTACATGCATGGTATATACATACACCAACTGACATTATTTTTTGAATTCATTCAGTAACATCTGCAGTGTCTGAGCAACTGAAAAGAGCTCTGAGTCGTAAAAGAAGTAAATGAAATCAGAAAGACTTCCTGGAGAGTGAAAGTTATCCAGATTCCTATTTGGCCCAAAATCTCCCACCGCCCATCTCCTGACAATAACAATACTACAGTAACTTTCCACAACTGTATTCCCTGATCCTTCACCTTTTAAGTGAAACTGCTGGCAAGTTTATTCTGAATCTGATCACTGTTGTCAAAAAATACAATCAATGTACAACAAGAATTTGCCTTTATACTATAGTCCCCAACAAACTTCCTTCTGTTTGAGTAACATTTGCTAAAAACTCTGCAGTGCTCACTGAGTAATTTTTTTTAAAAAAAAAGAAATGAAACAATATGTTTGTGAGCTGTTTTTTAAAGATGTCTTCAGTAGGAATGAATGGGCTAAGAAGCTAAGTAGGGATAAGTAGGGAAGTCAGAAAGTACTGAGAGGAAGACACATTGTTGGTTTTGGTCTGCAGTTTTAGATGAACTGATCACCACATGGTCTCTCTCTTACCATGAGCCAATCAAAACAATTAAAACCAACTGCTCACTATCATTGTGGAGAGCCAATCAGCCGCTTACTGAGGCACGAGCTGCTGTTCTTTGAAGTTTCTTTGAAGTTATTGTTCTATCTGCTCTGCTGTAGTTCCTTTTAATTTAATTCTCTTCATTTCTTTAATTTTTTATTTCCTAATTATTTCTTTCATTTTTATTTAAATGTCTTTAAATCTCTGGCCAAAAATCTCACTGTATTCTGACATAATCTAAACTTTTTCTGAATTTTCCAGCATGTATATTTCAGCGTGGATTAATCCATGTCACCATGTAAACACAGATATGTTAAATTAGCATAAATACAGATGAATGAAAACACCTTATTCTTGTCATTATCAGATTTTACTGTCTGTTCAAAAGTGATCTGGTGAGAATCGTCTATTAGGTCGCGGATGGGGGATTTTTAAATGATAATATATTTTATGTAATATGATCATAACCAGATTATGAGTTAATATCTGAGCAGATATAAAAGTTAATGCCGTAAAAATAAAGAAACCGGTAAAGTAAACACAATCAATGAAACGCTACCAGTGAACAAATTACCCCCTAAAAATATTGATCACCTGTTTTTTATTAGTGGTGACAGAATTCAATTAGCAGACCTCCATCACGGCGGCCCTAATTCAAACCACACAAGGTCGAACGAGGGTGCGGTGTGTTTATCTCTAGCTGATGAAGTGCTACATGGTCTGGTTCAACGGTCTTTACGTTCCTCCTCACAAAAACCCTCCCTTACCCAGCCATCAGCCCGTGGCCTTTGACCTCCAGCATTAGGGCTGGCCAACATCTGGTTGGAGGCACCCTGCTGCCGCCGCCGTTGTGGAAAATGGAGGGAGGAAAGGCTGGTGGGTGGTGCTGGTCCACATAATTCACACCTTAACAGACGAAGAACGGCTTTGAAGCCGGTATTTCAAAGAGCCGGTTCTGTTTGTCCGTGCCGGGGGTCAGCGGGGCGGGGGCGTTAGAAATCATTCAAATGTTATACCTTGGTTTTTAGTTGTAATACCAACCTTGATATACGGTTTAAAAGACATCTTACTTCACATTCTGTCTTAAAAACCTGTTTCTCTTCAAACAGACGGCGGAGAGAGAGTGATACTTACTTGAAATTTGCCAAAATTGACCGGCTACTCGGTGCCAACTGTCGTCTACCTCTTTTCAAAACCATTCAGAACTTAATTTTGCTTTTCGCATATTGGCAAACGTTTTTGCCAAGAAATTTCAAGGCCTGTGGAAGCCCTGGCATAACTGAGAAGGCAAAACGATATCGAGGTTAAGAGGGGCTTTCCCTGCAAGTGTGAGGTCACAAGTTCAGTCTCTTACATCAGCCAGTCTTGTCCATTAACAGCCCTGAGGAGGCTTTGAGTGAGATACTGAGCTCCTCCCTGAGAGTCTCTCGGGATAAGACTGTCAGCTAAATGTCTCAAATGTAAATTTCTGTGTCTTGTTAGCAGACAGCTCGACAGAGGCATTCATCTCTACCAGCTCCTCAGCTGTGGCCCACTTCTGATGACGCCCTCTCTTTGCGTCTCCTGCATGTAGAATTCCCTGCAACGGCAGCTGTAGAAGCCAGTCGCTCCGAACGTCAAGTCCCATCTGTGCATCCCTTCGCTGAGGATGTGACCAAACAAGCAAGAGCAGAAGCACAGTGGCTTTCAACAGCGCCATATGTTTTCCATATTCACACTCTAAATCAACACTGCAAGGCAAATTGTGTTTTCGTTTGAGATGGCGTATTATGCAACAAAAGCACATGCTGGGGATAAAAAAGAATGTGCTACCACTGATGAAAAATGCGCTGTGAAGCAACCCCCCCCACCTCCACTCACGTCTTAGAAAAATACAACTGGCTTTCACATGACTCACATTCCAAACAAAAACACTAAACAGCACTTATACGATGACTGGGTGAAAGTTGGTTTCAAAAAAATCAATCCTCTAAAACTCTAATTAGGAACAAATAACAACATTAAATTTATGTATCTGTTTTCTGTCTTGAAGTCAACAGATGGAAACAAACCAACATATTGCACATTGGCATCCCACAAAAAATGCCTGTAAACACTTAGACGTGATAGAAGGTGTTAATGTTGTTCAACTTGTAAAACTCTTTGAGGTGATTTTTTGATTTTGGGCTACAAAAATTAAATACTTGACTGGTAAAGGGTTGAAAAATTTTGCAAAATTACATTACATGGCCAAAAGTATGTGGACGCTGAACTTTACACACTTATGTGATTGTGACCATCGGCTGTTTACAACCTCTTTTTTTTCTGGGAAGGCTCGCCACAAGATTTTTGAACCTGGCTGCAGGGATTTGCTTCAATGCACAAGTTAACATAATATGTTTGACATAATACTGATATTACACAATTATTTTTTTCCCCCTAAAATGTCTTTAAAATGGAAACCACAATGTGGTTAAGGTTAGGGAAAGATCATGGCTATGTGTTTTTCTTTTTTTCTTTCTGTCTTTTTTTTTTTTTTTTAAGTGTGCACAAACTCAAAACAAACAAAACAAACTCTTGATCAACTACATAGCCATCCATCACCCTGACCTCTACTCCCTTACTTAAGGGTCTACTTAAGGTCAGCCACTGATATTGGGCAGTAAGACCTGGCTCGCTCTCTGCATTCCAGTTTACCCAAATGTGTTGGATAGGGTTGAATTTAGGGTTCTGTGCAGGGCAGTCAAGTTTTTCCACACCAAACTGGGAAAACCATTTCTCCATGGGGATGGATTTGTGCATGGGGGTTAGGGTTGCAACTGTTGGAATGATGAAAACACAGTTACCATATCAAGATTTCTATCAATTGGAACTAAAGGGCCCTGCCCAAACCATAAAAAACAACCCAAGAACAAAAGTACACATAATATTTGAACTTTTGAGACTGTTTTCCCAAGAAAAACAAGTGCATCAGTATTTTCAGCAAATCACATCCAAGTGATGAGGCCTTCTAGCTGCTGGACCCTTGTCAGTCTGGAGCAAAGGAGGAAAGAGTGTGAAGTTGTCAAGACAAAGTCTGCAGAGAGAGGCGGTCAGGGTGGTTGGATGGGTCAACGAAATGTTGGATTTTGACATAGGAGACTGCAGTTTGTTTTTTTTACCTCTAGTCAACATTGATTTTTTTTTTTTTTTAACCATGACCGCGGCCAGTTCCCCAACCATAACCAAGTGGTTATTATTATAATTATGATGAAAAAGGTCCCTTAACTTAACAAAGTCATCAAAGTAAACCCAAACTACAATATTTCCCAAACCTAACCATGTTCTTTTGTGCCGAAACGTAACCAAACCTTGACCACTGTGATGTCGTCCTGTTGAAATCAGATCAGAAAAATGTTATTTGTCATCCTGGAAGGCATGGACCAAAGACATATTTTGTCTTCTAATTGGAGTATTTGTTGGAACTTTTGACCACAGAGTGTAGTTTTTGTTGGGGGCAAATCAATGTAAAAAATAAACAGAAATTAAAAGAAAAAGTGGCAAGCTGAAACTGCTGTGATTAAAAAAGAGTTTAAAGAACCACACCTGGGCTGCATTGGCTCCTTGGTCACCGGAAACTTTTGCTCAAAGATGCAAGACAGGCTCACACTTGCTGCCGCAGGGATCGAACATATGACATCAAGGATGCCCTTGAACTGTTTAAGTAAGCAGTTGGCAACCTGACAAACACTTTGCATATTGACGTCTTCCAAGAAAATCTGTGAGATTAGATTCCTGCCCTGGCTATCCATGTTTCTGAGGAAATCGTGAAGTGTTTTTCATCCCTAAGAAGAGTTAGTGAGGCAATGGGGTGAGTTAGTGTATGTGCCAAGAAACAGGCATGAGGAGGTGATAGTGGTGGTGTTTGGGATTGTGAGCCAAAGAGGGAAGTGCAAAGACATGTCTTCGTGTGTGAGTGTGTGTGTGATTGGGGGTCTGCCAAAAGGTGTCATATTTGAAGGGGGCTCATCCCTGCACTGTTCTAACCTGCTGGAAGTGTATTATGTAACAGGGCATATACACACAGAGCCACACACATACGCTCACCTGACCCATATCACCCTGCTCTCTGAAAGAAAATTTCCACTCAATTTATGCCTTGGGTCTTTTGGGAAGAGCTTAGAAAAGAAGGACAATCTGTGTGTGCAATTGGGCAAATAGGAAAAACAGAAACAGAGAAACCTACGGGGGGAGAACAAGAGACACGAGGGTTCTGTAACTGTCTGGTTGTGGCTTCTCAAAACAGATCAGATTATGTTATCTGCTGTTATGTTGAAATAACCTGGCTGGCGAACAATGCATGGCAAAGAGCCACACTGTTGCCTGTCACAATTCTCATACTACATGAATCACATTTAAAAGTCTTTAAATCTTAAGTTAATACATATTTGGACTCTATGAATCTGTTCAGAAACCAAGGATATTTCCTAAGTGTTTAGTTTTGCTACTCCCTGTGGCTACCAATGAGTTATAGTCTAGTATAGGGTTGAAGTTCTGAATCCAAATCCGGTATCCACTTTGCTGATTGAGTTGGAATCCTTGATACTCCCTCATCGACTTTTTATCAAGACTGGAACAGTCAAAGAACTAAAATTATATGTAAAAATAATGTAAAAACAGTAGTGGTTACAATAAGAACGTTAGCTTGTTAGCCTGCTAACATTTGCAAATTAGCACTAAAGATGAAGTACAGCTGGAACTGAAACTGATGGGAATGTTTTTTGCTCTGCAAGTATGGGAACTATTGAAAAGTCAGGGGATTGTGAAATTTATTGGGATCATCAGGGAACCATGAATGTCGATGCTAAATTTTCAGGCAATACATCAGGTACAAAAGACGATTTATTTCATTGGATTAGTTAAAACTTTGACCTGCTGGTTGCACTGCATGAAAAGTCAGTGGCTAAACAAACTTGTTAGAAATTATCCTCAGGGGACATTGAATAAATACCAAATTTAATGGCAATCCATCTAACTGTTGTCAAGATACTTCACTCTGAACGAAAGTGGTGGCCTAATGACCAACCACCAGACCAACTGACTCTGCTGTCCCACTAGCAAGAATAAAAAAAAGTGAACATATATTTTGTAAGATTTGGAGCTAAACAAACAGATATTTTTCTAACTTTTTGCCAAAACCACAATCGGATCAGCTTTTTGAAGCTTTTATTTGTACTGTATTTAAACATGCCAAGTTTGGTAGTGCTATTACTGGTCTATTTCTCTAATATTATACAATAAGTGATGTGTTTTATGGTGATGGTTTGTTGTGGATAAGAGAAGAACTGCATAACTCTTCTGTCATAGTTCTAACAGCTATAACCACCAGGGCTGAACAAGAAAAGAACAAAGATGCCAAATTTAAACAGAGAATCCAATGAAATGACCACACACAGTGTTTGACTGACCAGTCATCTTTAAGAAGTACAAGCCAAATTCTAGCATTACAAATTTTTGCCAGAAATGTTAACTCAACTGTGAATAACATGGATCGGAAACTGCTGATGCTCTGTTTTCTAATGGCTGAAACTTTAAAGCATGTTGCAATTCTAGCTACACCCCGATGAGTGATGTCACTGCAGATGTTTTGCTTTGACAGCTAATGGAAAACACCTGCGGTAACATCATTCATTAGAGTATCACTGTTTTTCCTCTAACACAAAATAGACATTATGAAAGAGATATTAAATCATATCTGTATTAAATATATTCAAAAGTAAGAGGCAAGATTTTATAGGTGACAAGATACAACAAAAAGCAGTCCATGTACTATTTAGAGTAGCTTCTTATCCTACAACACTGATGACTGTAGGGTTTATGAGTGTGATTTAAAAGTTTATGGGACTCAAGAGGTAATGGTTTGAAACATCCACAATGACTATTAAAAATAGAGGAGGACAGAGGAGAAGAGAGGGCTGTTTAGCCAAAAGTTACATAACATTTCCAGGCTGGCAGAGGCCCCGGTAATAAATGCACTCCATATCCATCACATAGTCAAATTACAGGACTAATGCCCCAGACCCATGCAGTAATAATCCTTCATGCTTTGCTCCTGGATATTTCTTTTGAAGATCAGTTACCGGTCAGCTTCAGGTCGTTACAGATCTGAAGTATCGTTTGTGTCTCTGACTTTTATCAGAACTGACCTCCAATTATAGTTAACCTCATTCCCTCATGTACACCGCTGAACTTTCTTCTCCTGACCTTTACTTTCTGCTTTGTGCAACTGAGACTGAAACATGATTTTAAAGTGGTAAACTGCAATATCCTTATTTTTATGTAGGATATTAAAATATATATATGTATTCTGTATTCCATAAACTAAATATTTTAAATCATTTTTAAGCATTTGTTGTTGCAGATTGTAATGGCTCTCTGTATTATGAGTGGATGTAACAACACAATAGGTACAGAGTGTGAAATATAACTTGCATAGATTCAACACACAGACATTATGTTCATTATGAGTTTTGAAATACTACACTAACATAATATTAGTGTATTGCATTTAGTGCAGAAATGATTAGTTGAGTTGTTGCTCCACAGAAAATTTACATTTTAATTGATTGATCTTCTAAGTCTTTAGAATCTTATTTATGGAAGGAAAGCCTTTATACGTCTTCTACCGCAATATCAAAGCGTTCAGATGAAATTACATAAACAATAACATCAAGAAAGCACACGACAACAACAACAAACAGACAAAGGTAAAAAAAAAACCAAACAAACATGTAATGTACATTAACTGTAAGAGATCACCTGTAAATGAAAACATCATGTGTGGTACAGTGACATTGTTGTCTTTATAACTAGGAGTTCCTACTTAGTTCTTTTTCTTTTTATTGGAAACAAACTGTACATGTAAAATGCATCCCTTCATGTGCCCCAATGTGCAACAAACTTTATGTGCAACAAACTGAAGACACCTCCCCTCGCCCTACCCTCCAAGTCTGTAGGAGAACCTACAGTGGCCACAAAACTCTCTGGAGCCAGTGTTTGGTTTGTCCGTTCTGGGCTACTGTAGAAACATGGCAGTGCAACTCCATGGAAGAGGACCTGCTCCCTTTGTGGACATAAAGGGCTCATTCTAAGGTAATAAAAACACTACAATTCTTATTTTCAGGTGATTATATACTAATGAAAAAATACTTATGAATATTATATTCCATTTCTGCCAAGTCTGTTCAGCAAGATGTCACTAAATTCTACACACTGCACCTTTAATCACTGTATTAGTCAAGTCTGAAGTGCAGGAATTTGTCTTGTGCCATTGGCACTGAGACAGAGTGAGATGGAACGAAGGGAATACTTGGCTGTGAGTCAGTAAGACGGAGAAATAGATCACAAAGTGAGTGACACCTGAGCTGGTGCACATCTGGTTTCAGGAGTGAACCTTCTCCGCAGGCTACACGTGGTTTTCATTGGGGCTACACACTGCAGGGTCGACCTCTGCCTGTAAGGAGAAAACCCGAGGCAGCACCTCCCCCCACCCCCACCCCAGCCCCTCACCCCCCGCATCTGGAGGGGGGTTTGCTTCCCTCCCCAGCAGGCTCCACTTGACCCACTTTCAGCCCTTACAGTTATTTTTTTTCCCCCCTCTTGTTCTTTTCGGTTCAGTGGCTGACTTGGCTCGCTCTAGGTTGCTGTAATGTCAAGCAAGAGCAACATGCTGTAATGTTGTAGATTTGACTCTGAGCTAATTATGCAACTGCAGAACTATACGGAGAACCTGTGTGTTTTTCTGGGAAAACTCAGTAATAGTACAAAAAGCTAAGACATGAGCTTTAAAAATAGACAATGAAACATAATATTTTTACTTGGACACAATTTCTCACCATTTAGACAAAATTTATGATTTAGTTCAGCAAGCAAAGCAAGACAGTTATAGGAGGCCTGGGGATTTGGTCATAGTTATGTAAGAAAAGAGGTAGCTGAAAAAAAAAAAAGTAAATCTATTACCATTAGACTTTCTTCCATGGTATTTCAGTGTCAAACCTTCTATTGGTTGTAGTCATGTCTCCTCCTGACAAAGCATTAATGTTGAGGAATGTTACCATCGTGTCTGTACAAAGATCGAAATTAAAATATGTATTCACCAATCATATCTGGCAGCCTGTGCTACAGCCAGATGGGCAGATGGATAGACTAATAGCTCCAAAAGGTGATTAGACATGTTTGAGTTGTAGTCATGTTAGCCTTTAGTTACTACTTGCAAATGTTGAATGGTAAACCCATTAAGGGATTTGAAAGGATTTGGATTCAATAAGTGGATTCGAAACTGGATTTGAATTTGATCAAATGTTATGGAACCCCATCCCTACTTTGGATAGAGTCAGGCTAGTTGTCTCCCAGTTTACAGGCTTTACGCTAAGCTAGGATAGCCATGTCAAGACTCCAGCGCCGTACTTAACACATAGGCATGAACATGGTACCAAGTTTTTCATCTTCATCTCAGAAAATAAATAAGTGAATTGATAATCAGATGCAGAATAAGGGCATATTGCACGCAGCTGCAAAACTTTATGGTTGTGTTTGCGCCGGCGTATCATTAGATCAAAATCTTTTGTGAACAGCACCTTAAAACGGAGCAGATTGTGGGTGCAAATGCTCCGCAATTCACAGGGCTATTAGCGGGCGCAATCCATTCTTTGAGGATTTGGCCCCTAGTCTCATGGTTTGATTTGTTAACGATCCAACATGGATCAAAATGTTTTTGTACAGCTCGAATATAAGAAACAGATTTCAGGAGCGCTTTCTTGTTTCTTGCACAATGTTAACCAACAAAACCATTAAAATCATTCCTTTAATGTTGACTGATTTCCACTAACATCACCCTGATGAATAAACAAGCAATTTATAAGTCAAGAAATTTGTGGAGCTTAAAACATTTATCTCCTTGGAAAGAAAAAAGACATTGAAATTGTGCTGAGGCAAAAAAAAAATAAAATAAAATAAAACCAACCCCTCTCTTTAACAGCCTCAAAGATCTATGAGCAATTTGTTCCCCCCTGCCAAGCTTCTAAAAAAACCATGGCTGTTTCTCTTAACTTGGCACTGCATAAAATTACAGTTAATGTATGAGTCCTATTTGTCATAAGTGGAGTTTGTGTGGTCTTTCCAAGCCGCTTCAACAAAAGATCTATGGCTGAGGATTGTACTTAGCATCCAAATCACAATGCCACCGAATGCAGGTGACAATGATTAATCCACTTACTGTTTTACTTTTGACCTCCTCAGTAACACACACACACAGACACACACACACACACACACACACACACACACACACACACAAACACACTAAATCACACTCAGACACTTTTCCCAGCTTGACTGTTCAATTGCATTAATAGGTCGGCTGTTATTTTTCAACCTTTTTATGCTTCTAGCAAGTTGTGGCATTATGAACCGAGATAATCTATCAAATTAATATTTTCTTATCGCCGCTGCAACTGCGGCTTGCAGGGTTTTTAACAGTTTCCACAACATCACATGAGTTATGGGCCACATTGGAACTTTTGTGGCGGCACAGTACTTCCCTTCAAGAATAAAGCATACAATGGGTGGTTTATTACAGCATGTTCATTGAATTCCCAAAGCATTTGTATCTTGTTTCATGCACATTGCACATTCATTTTAGCTAATGGCCTTAAGGAGGGAGACCATTCAAAACAACAAAATCTCCAGAATTAAATTATATTCACTGAAATATGAAACCAAAGCAGAATAAGTTTATTCAAGTCCTAAACCTGTAATTGTATTTATAAATTAAAGGACTGTGAGGTTTGAATGAAGTTTAAAAAAAAAAGACATAAAACTTTTTGTTGAGTCTATCATCAAGCATGATTCCAAAAAACACAACTCTCCCAGAGTGTGATAAAACAACCTTGACATATGTTTTTGTAGAGGGTTTCTATCCCCCTTACATTATCCTCTTACTGTCCATCCAGGTGAAAGATGAAAGATGTAAAATGTTAATAAGGTACAATATCTCAGTTGACCTCAATTATTGCCATGCACTCAAAGCAAGAAAGCAGTAGCGAGTAGTGCGGTATGTGCTTGGCAGACTTTTTTGCCCTGGATTTCACCATTCAGGCTACATACAGACTGCCATCCCTTATTGCTTGCTGAAGCCTGAAAAGGATGACTGCAGACACTAGTAAGGACTGGAAAAAAAGATTTTTCAGTAGTAGTTAGTGCAAAACAATACAGAGTTTGTTTGTTTGTTTGTTTGTTCATTGGAATCCTGCAAAATTACATCAGTATATTGAAGACAGTATGCCTTAAACCAGAGGAAACCAAATGGAAAAAACAGGTTTGATGTTGGTGAGTCCAGCCTTCTCTCAGAGGAGACCTGCTCCCTGCCATTAAGGAGACAGTTTGAATTAAAGTTTTGTTTTTGTGCCTACCCTATACTTGCACTGCATTCCTATAGTAATCCAACATGGCCTTCACACTTCTCCTAAAGGGATTCCCTGCTGCTACAGTATAGTATGTGCTGTTCTTCTTCAGTCAAGTGTCGTACACAGAACACAAAATGACTCCTAAGTACTCCTTCTGCACAATGCATTATGGTATTTTACTGATGTAAGAGTAAGACCAATACAGGCCTACAAGATGATGTTTACACAGTGTACTTTTGCCCTTGAATATGGGCCTGCACACCACAAGGCCAACAATAAAATAATCTATATATCTAACTGTTTGAAAAGGTTGTGGATGTTCCAGACGAGGTAGAAACTGTAAGCATGTAAAGGGGTGGTATAATGAAAAGGTTTCTAATGAAGTCAAAGGCCTGGCGACATGAGAAAGTGGCACAGAGAAATCGTTTGCATTTCCTTGTGCTAGAAGCCTGGTAATGTACAGAGACTACTTACAAGTTGGTGAATTATTTTAGCTGGCAAGCTAACAGTTCACATACTAGCCAGCCAGGGGCACGCTAGCACTATAGAAACCTACAGTTATAGTCACAATACCTGTCTGAGCTAACTTGATAAATGTCAGCTAGCAAGCTTGCAAACTTCAAAATGGCTCCATTGCTAACAGGACAGTAGCCTACATGCACACAGTTTATTCAAAAGACGTGTTTGTGGAATAGACTCATGTCACTTAAATGTCTAAAAATAAATAATTTTGTGGAACAATTTATACTTTGACAGAGGACGTTTAGTAAGTGGATGGAACAAAACAGCTAATTTTGGACTCTCCTGCTCTCTGTTTCCTCAAAGGTCAGCACTGTCAAGATAGTGTGCTTTTGGTAAATGGTTAGAATCTACATGTCAAAGTACACCAAAGTTCAAATTGGTGTGAAAGATTCATACGTCTTAATTTTTCCCTTTTCCATTTTTAAACTAAAAACTAAAATGAGAGATCATATAATCCTACACCGGCTCCCTGTGTCTTTCAGAATTGATTTTAAAGTCTTTCTCTTAGTTTTTTAAGGCTCTAAATGGCCTCGCCCCCTTTTATATCATAGACTCCCTATCGTTTTATGATCTTCCACGTCCCCTAAGATCTTCTACAGCTGCTCTTTTAACTGTTCCCAAGGTCACCACAAAAACCTTTGGGGATGCTGATTTTAGCCACAGCTCCCCAAAAATATGGAACACTCTGCCTTGAAATATTAGACTTGCTGACTCAGTGGACAGTTTAAAACAACAACTCAAAATGTATCTTTTTAATATAGCCTATAACTAGCGACTGTCTGTTTTAATCTTTTATGATTTTCTCTAAATTCTATTTAATGACTATGTAATGGTTACTTTCTCCCTTCCTCCTTGTGTATGGTTTTGAACTCGTGTTTTTGGTGTTTGGTGTGTTTGTGCTGCTGAATTGTAAAGCACTTTGAGCTGCATTCTGTGCATGAAAGGCGCTATATAAATAAAATTCATTCATTCATTCATAAATAACACATCCTCATAATTAAACAACAGTATAGTTCTAAACTTCAGCTGGCAAAAAACAACCTATAGTTTATGTTTATGCCATCTAGCAGCCATAGTAATGCACTCTAGGACTGTAATATTTCCAAAAATGTTACAAATGTTACAAAAAGTCCAAAAATAATTGTGTTTTATGGTGTGACAAAGTAGTGGATATATGGTCTGGTTAGGTTTAGACAAAAAAACCCCACTTGGTTAGGGTTAGGGAAAGATCATATGGTTACATTGTAACCTTGGTTCTCTGAGTGAAGAAACTATCTCTCCACTCCGTTATATATTTCATATGTACATGGAATGATCCCCCTGCTGTCAAGGTGCGTGGATATTTCTTTCATGGTGCCTACAGACTGTGAGATTTCAGCAATCTTATAAGTTTATTGCAAGCTACACTGTGCAACATGGATCTAATAAACTTGGGTACCACATCAAGTTTGATGTATGTAGATTGTACAATTATCACACCTACTGAATTGTAGGCTATGACGCAAGTCAGTGTACAAGAAAACATGAAATCATCCATCTGTGCCGCTATAGTGCTAAACAATGAAACTAAGCAAGAATCGAGCTTTCCATGCTACCTCCTTCTTGGCGCGGTCATGATAGCAGCTGGAGGACCCATCACACTAACAAGGCTTCTGCTGCCATAACTCAACAAGATTTTCCTCTTTGTTGGATTCCCAAACATTTTTATTTTGCTTGTTTTTCCTCCATCATTGGGTTTAGCGCCAGTATGACGTTGATCAGTGCGCCATTTCATGCTGCATTCCTGGTGTTCGTTAGTAGGTGTAGGTCATAGCAGCAGTCACATTGTGAGATGGTTATCCTAAATTTCTGATATTGTCAGAATATTGTCCCAGGCTATCTTTGGTTGCAAGACCATGACAACAGCCATCTTTGAATCTCTCTCACAGTGCAATGTAGGACCACCATATTGGAGCCACACCTGGTGATCTTGATTTGGTGATCTTTCGTCTGGGGCAACCCAAAACTACACAGTTCATAAGACGCACTGGCTTGCCCAGTCACATCCTACAATTTACCCATTAAGCACCTGTGGTGTAATGTAATCACTGATAGTTTGATCAAAACGTGTCTCTGAGTGGCCTGAAAGCTGGAGCGATAGTCTCTCCACTCTGTTACATATTTCATATGTACAGGGTAACTCTTTAAAACACCCCCTGAGGAGAAAGTGCAGCCCACAAGCCCAACACACTAATATGTGACAAACTATTTACAAATGTACACTATTTACATACCAACCAGGTCAAGGCCCTACAAGATGCCTGAGGCTAAGCCTGAGAGTCAGAAGGGCTGCTCAAATCCGCAAGACACAAGACTGACCCAAACCCGTGAACAGAGTGGCCACTCAGATCAGCCCGCAAGTTGTTAAGTTGACCAAGGGAGTTAACAAAAAGGAAACATCGGTACAGCCAAGCCATCTACCAGTAAGTCACACCCAGTGACTCAGGGGCACACCAGTGATTTATTTGCACTGGAGGCAGAGAGATGCTGGCTCGAATGGGGAGTTGAACCTTCCCACCTGCTGCTAGCCAACTTAAACTGTCTGTGCTCTGCACAGGTCCCACCAATCACATTAGCCCACAAAGCCGCAAGCAATATGCTGGTATAGGGAATCACAGCCACAGTGACTGGGAGACTGCACCCAGCATGGATCCCACCGAGCGCGTTAGCCCACGAGCCCGCAAGCAGTACGCTGGTTTAGGGAACTTTATGTCGGGAGAGGAAAATAAAACAGAGCAAGGGAAACAGCAATCCAGGGAGGCTGCCACAGACAGACGGCCAAAGTACAACTTCCTTAGGTAAGTGGACAAACAATCAATGAATACATGCCAGCGCAGGTGTTTTATAGGTAAAATGAAGGGAGTGACCGGGTAAGCTGGTGTGTCATAAAGAAATATCCATGTACCTTGACCGCAGGGGGATCATCCCTGTAAACATATGAAATATGTAACTGAGTGGAGAGATAGTCTCGATACGATTGAGAACATGGTTTGGGTGAAATCGATCACTCCAAACGTGGTTTATACTTTAAAGTTATGCAACCTTCGTCGTCACGGCAACAGTAAACACCATGACATTATGGTTTAAAAAAAATATCCAAATTCAGAGAGAAACGTGACACTCGCGATTGGAAACATTAAGTGAACAGTCTTATCATGCAGCAAAGTCCACTTTTTGCTATCTGTTTATCTAGCCATCCACCCAATACGCCTCCTCCTAATAAAGCAAAATGGTCTCATCAAATCACCTCATATTGACGTCATCCGAACTGTGTCACTTCCCCAAGTCATAATTACTACAGCCACAAGATGGCGTAACTATAGGTTGTTTTTGCTGGCTGAATTTTAGACCTATGCTGTCATTTTTCTTGAAAAGATGGACTGATTTTAAATGCTAGTGTGACCTGGCCCTAAAGCTGAATTAACTCGTAGGAGCATTCATGTTTTATTCTAACACGATTACCCTCAGATAAATGGAAATTAACTCTAAATTAGTTAGTTGACATGCCAAACATAGCAGCGCTGTGGCTAACGAATCCAGTGTTGACAGTGAAGGAGGACTGCAGCTGCTTTTGGACTTATTCATGAAATTCACTTAGCTGCAGTTTTTCATTCTATTTAATTATCTCTGTATTTTTAATCATTATTCATCATTGTTAGTTATCCAGCGTGCTTAACAGCAGGTGCGTACAATTTAATTTCCTCAGGTCGCCTTTGGATCCTGTTGTCCAGCTCTGCAAGTGACCAATCAAATCATGTATGAAGTATTACCAAGTTCCAAGGGGAAGTGAAGGAGGGCATGTTAAAATGCTTTCCAGGCTGAGTCTATACAGGGTTGCAGCTGAGTAGAAGGAAAATCTTCTTCACTACACTACCTGATAAAGCCTGATGTGACGAGTGTATTTAAACATACATAAATAGCTTAAGTTTGCACATTTGAAAGAATCCGACTTCTCATCCCGATCGGACTCCCCATGTCGTTCTTCTTGCTATCTCCTTCCCTTCCCGGCTCTCCGTGGGAGCGAGTGCCTCTCAAGCCCTGCACCCCGGCTCTGTGCCAACTTCTATTTGGCTACGGAACATTATTTGGAATTCACACACATTTAAAGGGGACGCGGCAGGGGCAATTTCTCAGCAATCCGGGGGTGTTCTCAGTGCTTGGGAGGAGGTGGTGGGGAGGATTTTTTGGCTCGGCTGCCGGTAGCTCTCAGAGGGTGCGCTTGGCAAATCATAGATCTTAGCGGAAAGAAATGGCAGCACAGCCACGTTTGTGAATGTTCTGATTGTTACTGACTCACAACATAGCTTGGAGATCTTTAAAGGGGGGGGGTCTTGGGCCAGTATGAGGAGGGGCGAAGGGCAACTCAGGCTTTTCCCCCCTTTTTCTCTTCCTCTCTGTCTTTCTTATCTCTGTCCTTTCCTGGCAGAGGTGGGTC
This sequence comes from Thunnus albacares, assembly GCF_914725855.1. Taxonomy (NCBI): domain Eukaryota; kingdom Metazoa; phylum Chordata; class Actinopteri; order Scombriformes; family Scombridae; genus Thunnus; species Thunnus albacares. The sequence continues at coordinate 27,069,823 of NC_058117.1, forward strand.
GTTAACTGGATCACAGACTGAAGAAGAAAGAATGATTTCATTTAGGACGTTGGGGGCATTTTTCTGCAAGCACTGTCTGAAATTGTACAGGCCCTTGTGGGGAAGAGAGTGGGGGGGGGGGGGCTACAATAGCTGCACAGTCTGACTGCTTCTCTGACAAAAGGATGTAATGTGGATGGGAGCTCTGAGGCGTGAATGAAATGCTTGTGTCATGTGTCAGATATGTTCCAAGATAGAAAATGGAAGTCATTTAAATTTCTGTGCTGGCTTATTTCAGAATATGACAGGCTATGTGGTTAAATTAGATCTAAAAATCATTGCTTGTAGCGCTCTGAAAATAAACTTCCAACTGCTCTTACTGACAAACTGACAAGTAAAATTGCCCTGCAATGCAAGTGTTTATAGAAGAAAATCATAGTCTACATGAAAAACATGTTTGGATATGTATTTATTGGTCATGTTAAAATTTAGCATGAGTCGTAAGCAAATTTCTTGGAAAAATAAAATATGTATTAAAGCATGTTTCCGTTAACTGCTGTTATGTGAATATATTCAAGAGGACATCCCAAGATTATACAATTATTCAAACACAAGTGATCCATAATGGTTCCATTTCTGTTCCCCATGTAAAGCTGGAATTTATAGCTCTCTGAAGATAAAAGTCTTTTAGACAAAGGTGTTAAGGCTTGTCTACATAAATGGTGTTTAAGCTGCGTTTTTCAGTTGTCAGATGCCATCTCACATGCATCTGACAAAACAGATATGGTTCTGTTTTAACCAATAGCGGTATAAACAGGCCAAGTCACGGCTCACATTTTACATGTGCTATACACGCACAACCAAAGCATATTTTTACGCTTCGAGTCTATTGGAAACACGCTTCCATTTTGCATGTGTTTGCATTTTGTTTTGTGTCTCAACTTTTTGGCAAATTCGAAAATCTACATAAAAGCAGGTGATGAAACGTACTTAATGTTTCTTCTGTTTCTTCTCTGGCACCGCTGTAATATACTTTCCTCTCGAACGATTCAGGCTTAGCCCTGTCGGCTCCAACTGGTGCAGAGCGCTGCTGCACAAATTATTACTGAGGTCAAGAGACATGAACATAAACCCTCCCTGCAATAGCCACCTTGCCCTGGCTCACTGTTAGGTTTTTGTATTGATTTTTAAATTTTTACTACTGACTTTAAAAGCTTTAAATAGCTTTGTGCCAAAATTCATTACTGACCTGTTAACCCCTTGCGAGCCTGCACGGCCAGAGGCAGCAGTGAACTAAATGACAACTAGGGGCCCTCTGCCACCAGAAGGATGCCAAACAAAATAAAAATTTGCAATTATAAGAAACTGTTGCCAAGTTTAAATTAAGCTGTCTGGCTCGAGGAGAAAGGAGGATAAGCAGAAGAAGGAACAAGGGGAGACGAGTGAGCAGGATGAGGGGTAAAGGAGGATGTGTGAAGAGAGGAGGAGGAGGAGGAGGTGGTGGCGCGGGGCTGCTGTGTGAAGCCTCGCTGTGTCTTCCTGTAAGAATGCACCCTCTGAACTGGATGACACATATAGACAAAACAATCTGTGTGTGTGACACAAGACAGTTAAATGGATTCTTTGTAGTGTGAGAATGGTGAGACCGTGTGTGTGTGTGTGTATGTGTGTGTATGAAACAAGAAGGAAAGCATGAGAAAAAAAAAAATAGGTGCATAGTATTATGTTTGGGCCTGGATTTTTGGTGTTTGGTGCACTTCAAACAAAATCTGGTGCATTTCCCATTTGGTTCAGTTCGTTTAGGCTGGTGTTGAACTCTGTCATTCAAATTCTGGTGCAGACAAAACAGAAACCACCTGATGTGGGTCTTGGTCCCCTTCCAAAAGCAAAGTCTGGTGCGGTTTGTTAGCGGTGTGAACAACAAGTCGACCAACCACAGGATTGCGTAATAGTAGACATAATAATAGTGTGTAATAGTGTGACATTATTAACTCGTCAACTGCTGATCCTGCTAACTGTCACGGTTAGCACAGTCTCCCATATGATTATGCAAGATTATTTGGTAACCATGGTAACACATACTGTATGCACATCGGCAAGTGACTGTGGGAATTCTCTCTCCTCATGCATCGTAAAGTGAGAAGGAGTTGAAACAAGCGTGTTATTCTCAACTCTTTGACAACTCTTCATTCAAAAGTGAGTGAAAGTTACCACACGGCAACTATTCCTCACTTCCAATAATATTACAGTACAAGCTGTCAATCATCAGTTATGACAGATGAGTTCCAGTTGCTGTCTTGGCTAATAACGCTCATAACCACCTTGTTTCTTCATGAGCACTTTGTAACCACCACAGAAGATAAATGTGCACATAATGCACAGTGATGTTCAGCATGACTTTGTGTCAGTCACAAGAATAGCCTTTGAATTGATTGACTTTTGAACTGATGGACCAACAGAGGAATTGATTTTCCTCCGTCGATGCATGCAGCTCTGATTATGCAGGTTGATAGTCACTAAAACTGTGCAATGAATGATTTACCTGTCAGTTCATATGACCTCATGTTTACTCCTTTAGTCCGAACCAAGTGAACCGAGCTACTGATATTTTGATATAATACATTTGACCATCATCATGCCAAAACATTTACTAAAAGGCCAGTGTTGGTCTATCATGGATAGAATATCCTCCCTGACTCCCACATATCAACACACACACACACACTCTCATGAGACGTTAGTGTGACATGCGCTCACATCTGTGCAGGACTGAGCAGGTTATACTCAGTGTGTCCTCCAAACACCAAACAAAAGTGTCTAAAGTGGCAAAATGGGGGCTGAAAGCATGCAATTTTGATGAAACACATCTTCACGACCCAATGCTTTCTTTTAGCCGCGCTCGGGGTGATTTTGTGGATGATACACACTCAATGAGAATGGAGCGGTGAGTGCATGTCGCCCTGCGTCGTGGTGCTAAGTCATTCTTTGGCTTGCCGACCCCCTCCTTTTGAATGATTCCACTGAAGCAATGGAGGCATTGTGTCAAAAAAGCAGGCCGGATATGGGTCTCTTGTGTCAGCCGATGCACCAGCCACAGGCTTGTGTGTGTGTGTGTGTGTGTGTGTGAGGCAAAGAATGGTTTTGTTGGTGACACAGCCACAAGGAGAGGAGCCTCAAGTTGTGTTTTTCTTCATAAAGCACATGGGAACAGCGTGATGGTGTTGTTTCCTGATTGTTGTGGCTCAACGCATATCAATAGCATAACCAAAAGCAATAATATGGTTCTAGATAAATGAAGGTATTATACTGACCAATTATAGCCTACTGCTAGATTAAATGTGCCACTAAGAGTCCACTTTACAGTGAAACATTTTTCAACTTTTTCATATTTATTTAATTGAGAAGAAATGAAAGTCAATTTACTGTGAAGTACATTTGTGAGCTCATCATACAAATGACGATAAAACAAAACACATTTAATTTTCCATTTCATCCAAACTGAAGAGCAGATTATGTCCTCCTCTGTCGTGCAACTCATACTATTTCTATCCCTGTTTCTTAGGCTGATGGTACAGTCCTACATGCACAGAAGGAACAGTATTTTTAATGATACTAGCATTGTGGCGCTAACAGTTATAGTATTAGTAGCAGGAGAAATAGAAATACTGGTCACACTTTAAGTTCCCCTATTTTAGCATTTATAAGCACTCTATTAAGAGTGTTTTATAGCTATAATACACTATGATATAGTTGTAAACAGATATACATATTTATGAATGTGTCCACAACTATAACTCCTCATTTGGGCATACATAACTGGATGTTGGTGTATAATACAGTAAAATACAGTTGTTATAATATAAAATATGTCCTCAAACATATGTCCTAAACACTTATATCACTATATATATATCTCTATATCTGCTTACAACTATATTTTAGTGTTATTAACCATTTATTAAATTGTTGTATACTGCTTATAAATGCTAAATAAGGGGACTTTATGTTAAATGTCACTGAAATAAGGCTTATTCAGTCTTTTGGATGAGTGAAGTGAAATGTCTTCAAGAATCTAAAGCAAGTCCAGTGTAAAGATTAAGCAATTTAGTACGTAGCAAATTCACAGCCGAAGATCTGAACCAAACTTTGTGTAAAATCAGTCAGAAACAGCTGTCAATTAAAACTGATCTTGCTTCTTGATTTTTCCTCTAGTACAGTATGTGTGTGTCTGTCAGTGTGTATGTGTCTCACTTCTCCTTCTGCCAGTATCACTTAGAACCATCCACTTCCTAATAAAATTGCTAGTTTGATGGTGGCACCACACACCTTGATAATGACAACATACAGTAGATGATGATGGTAAAGTAACCAGCATAAACTGTCAATCTGAGGCGAGTAATGCTGGCGAATAACAGTTAAATTAAGCAGTTAAATCTTTTTTACTGTTTTACTACTACACACATACAGCCGTGACCAAGCTTGGTCAGTGAAAATTACATCCTCCTTGATGACTACCCGGTTAAAAGTGCGTCACTGCAAATGTTTATTATTGTTGGTGTGGTTGGTGAGACATAGCAAAAATTGAGAAATGTAAGAAATGTTCCTTCTCTTTTTAATTTTGCAACTGAAAACTGATGCTGAGATACACCCAACACAGTGATGTAATCAAAGGTCATTAGATGTTTCAGGTCTTAAAACATCAAAAACCCACCCAGCTGGGATCTGATGTTGTGACTTTACTTTATTATTAAGTTAAAATATCAAAACCTACCAAATTTGAGCTTAATCAGTATTAATCGGCAGTGGAATGAATAGCATTGTATCAAAACTGCTTTGAATCGTAGTTATTTTATTATAAATGTATGTGTATCATGTGTCAGTGATCTGAGAATGCACACTGCACTGATACACACCACCAATGGTAGTCACAGTATTAGCTGCAGTAGTATTGTAGTGGTAGTAGTAGTAGTAGAAGTAGGTACTACCATTACCAGTAGTTTTTTGTATTCCTGCAGTAACTTTGAGATTTCCTTTGTGGATCAGCAGAGTATCATAATAAAGACAGAAAGTGGTGTTTTGATTTCCGTTGGAAACCCAGGCTACGGCTGCAGCTAGACTGCAGACAAACACTGCTAGTCTGGACAAACACTAACACAGTCCTTTAATAAGATCTCCAAATAAAGCATGCCACCATATAGGATTCCTGTCCATACCTCAATATTGCGGCTATGCTATGGAAACACCGGCGTATTAACCTCAGCCTTATTGAGCCCTCCTGCTGCCACCGGCCATTCCACATGTTCAATCAGTGTTGGACACATCGCGACCAGCGCGCCATTCATTACCAGACATTATAAGTAACGCTATACCTCGGCTTTAAACATGGTCATCGACCCGGGGGCCAGTTAATGATAGAAAAATGATATCATTTGCAGCAATGTTCCTTTGTAAGCTGACCCCGAAAACCACACGGGGGTCTCTTCATCTTGACCACGTCAGCTATCGATTTCCACTGAGGATAATGACTTTTTATGTCTGTAATATATGAGGGGATGTTTGATATAGGCTGATCTGTTTGCTCACTGTGGCCCACTTTCATTGCCATTGTCAGGGGAGTCATACCGTGGAAAGCTAGAAGCAGTATATACCAATAGACACTCTATGGACATTGCTTAGCAAGCTTTCACCTCTCGTTTTAGTGATCAGCTTACATATGTGAGGGCTGGCTCTGTTTCCAGCCACCTTCAGTGCTGAATATTTGAGCTCTCTTAGCCATGTGTATTTTTGTTAATCACATACAACACATAATAAATACAAAAAGGTGTATGCTTTTTTTCAACATCATAATTAGAGCTCCTCACTTTGTGCTCATGAAATACTGAAATAGCAATAAATAGTTTTTTGTTATTTTGGGGTGTATGTACCCTTAGTAATGTAGTTATCAGTTGTATATTTCAAGGTTATGTGTTTTGAATATTCTCTTTAATTTGTGTATAAAATAAAACCAATGTGGATACATATGGAAGTCTAACACCACTGCTTTAGATGCATAATCTAAAGTGTAAAATCCATTGAAAAAACAAAAATTATTGCCAAGTATAGATTGGGATTTGGCAGAGATTAAGATGACTCATTCATTTACATCAGATATTGTCTTTTTTTTTCTGTGTAATATCATACATCAATAACAAAAGTAATGATTCCAGGGACAGAGGGTTTATTCCATCTATTGTCTGGGTGCTGAGGCTCTGACCTTTGACCCCCTCCCTATTGGTTGCTTGTAATGTCGGCGTTCCAGGAAATGAATTTTATTCTACTATTTGCACTTGTTTTGAGCAGCTCTGGATAAGAACTTGATGATATGTGAGGGAAAAGAAAATATTTGCACTCAATCAAATGTCCACACCGTCCATTGTTTAAAACATAAAGAAAAAGAAAGATATGAAAGAAATGTCACATATTAATCATTCTTGCCATGTACATTCATTAAGTAAATCTACCTATCTATCAACACAATGAATAAAGGCTACTTTTTAGGAGAATGTTGTTATTATACATTGTCAAGTGTAATAACACTTAAAAACATGCAGTGGAGGTTGAAGCAGTATTTAAGCCCTGAGTAGTGTCTGAATCACCAATCAGGTGATTAAAACAGTCCAGCCTGAGAGGCGAAACCCAGGGAAAAGTTCAGAATCACAGTTTATTATTTTGATTATAAGCATCGCAGACACTCTCTCCTCTGATCTGTGGCTGGACAGACACTCTTTAGGAAAAAGCAACAGTATGTCAAGGAAGTAATGATGGCAATAACAATTACAAAACAGATTAAACAGCCCCTGAAAGCCTTATGTGACATTGACCTATTAGACACAGTTTGGAGGCAGTGTGATGTCCGGCAGCATCCACGAGGTCATGTGGTTGTGACCTTTCGAAAGGGCATCTAGGAAGATGAGGCTCGCCTGGATGAGCTGAGAGAAATTAGCTCAGGCAGCATATGGATAATGACCCTGCAGTCTGGCTCACTACCCACTCTCTGACAAGAGAGAGATAGAGAAAAAAAAAAAAAAAAACATAAACCCACCCACCCCTCCCTCTCAGGGTTAATGGACGCATAGATTTTTTTTTCTTTTTTGCTTTCCAATTTATCTCATTCTTATTGGCATTACCCTTTTGCCTTCATGCTCCAGCGGGGAGGAGGGGAGGCCGAGCGAAACACGAGACAGTAATGAGATTTCGCAGACGTTGCACCATGTAGAATTTCTGATGATCATATTACATTTTGTCAATAACCAACAGAATGTATTAAATCAAGCCTTCTTGGCGCAGCGCTGGATTGAGTGGCGTGATTACATAGTGCGTCTGACCCACTTTTTTTTTTTATGTGCTTTGTTAAAGTGGAGGTATACGCTTTTGACCCTTTTTTTCTCCAATCAACCCATGAGATTAGATAGTCACTCAAGTATCACTCAGTAATATCATCTCATCTATGAGGATAATATGGCAAAGACAGAAGAGGCATACGACAGAGACGTTGTTTTCAAATCTCCTCTGGCTCAAGAAAAAAAATGGCAAAAATATGTATTATACAAAAAAAGATAAGCCGACATAAATATGCTACCATCTTATTGGCTTCACATATTCATGCAGCGTTTCTGCAGAGATATTAGAATTTATATTTCCCAAAACAAAGTTATTAATGCTTTATGCTATCTCATAATGCAAAGCATGTCTGTCAAATTTAACTGTTTGAATTCTCTATAAGTAATGAAAAAGCGGACAGCCAAAACAATAAGCTTTTTGGAAAGTTGTGCATGTTAGATGTCAGGATTATGGGAAATGAGAGAAGGACAAAACAATTGAACTAAAATAAACAAAGCTTCAAACAATGACTTTAAGATGACTAATCACTCTGTCCGGCAGCGGGTTGATGACGGCTTAACGGCAGCAGCTCCTCCAGTTCAAATGAGGTAAACTCGCTGAATAGACGCTTTCCAACTAAAATGCAGCAAACTGACCTGACTGGAAAGATTTCAGTGAGTGATCAGTGAGCGATATTTAGTGAGTGGGGCAAATCAGAGGCAGAGAGTACAGCTGTGACACATTTACTACAGAGGGAGTCTGAATAAAAGCAAAGAGAATTTCCACCTTCCTACATTCATGAAAAATGTGACTCCTAGAGTGTTTTTACAATGTCTTCTACAAATTACATTCATGTAAATGATTTGCCAGGTTTTGGAGGAAGTGTGTGGTAGACAACAAAAACACAGTTTAGGGTAAGGCAAGTTAAATATTAAACAATTATTGGATTTTATAGGAACAGCAAATAAAAAATGTTTTGCCGGTATGTTAATTGAAGTTTCTTTATGACGATAAAATAACGCAATCTGTTGTATTCTCTTGCAAATTAGTTGTCTTTAAAGATACTGTTGGCTACAAACAACAAGTGCACCTACTTTATGGATATTAGCTCTTGCTGGCTAATAATAGCTAGATAGCAACTGGAGCTCCGGTCCAATCAGTAACTAGAAACCAGTTTCAATTAATGCATTTTCCTCCACAGTCTTCACACGTTTCTTAAATATAATCATACACCTTGAGGATAAGTCAAAAAATTTTTAGCTGTTTGTGTCTTTCTGTGGACTTTTAATGCCCACATGCCACAAAAATGTGCTTTTCTATCAGTAATAACAAAACTTTAAACTTTCTAAAAAAAACTCGACATGTAAAGGATTTTTAAAATACAAATATTTTAAATACAATTACATAAACCAGCTTAAATATTGATCATATGTAAAGGATATAATTCCTGTCGTATGGCGCCTTCAATCTATCTGCTGGCTCTCTTCGAGTCCTGTCGGTTACACAGCCGTTCAAAAACACTCGCTATCTGTCACATACCAGACACAGTGAAATAATAAGCAGGTGATATCTAGTGGCTTTTCACAGATACATTACCGCAATAATTCTGGAGTGCCATGTGTTGTTGACTGGAGTGTTGTTCTGCTCATATTGCTCTCTGCTCCAATTTGACAAAGCCACTTAGGCTCCTGCATGTTCACAGTCATTTCCACTTGGCCTGGAGTGGATTTAAAGCCACTGGAAACTAAGTGTGCAGGGTGACATCATCTTGCTGCTTTTGTGTGTGTGTGTGTGTGTGTGTGCACGTGTGTATGTGTGTGTCTCTCTTCAGTCCTAAAGTGGGATTTTTGTGCCTGTTTGTGTGTGAAATAGTGTGATAACTATGTGTGTGTGTGTGTAACATGGTGAGGGCCCAGAGATTTTTATAGAGCCCAGCCTCTTTAGGTGTGTAAATTCAGTGGCCGACTCCATGACATCATGACGGATGAGTTAATCATATCAAAGTTTCATTGGATGAGTCACATGGGTGTTAAAACCTGCTGGGATTCCCACTCTGAAGGGGGTACAGTGTGTTATATTTGGTCTAAATTTATTCTGGAAAAAAAAAAAAAAATCATCCACTTATTTATAAGTCAGCTGCAAAGAAAAGGCAGAAAAGTATAAAATAAATTGATGAGCGCTTCGCTAAGACTACATAAAATGTCACAATCTTTTTGAATTTTACATATAAAAAAAGACAATTCGATAAGATAATTGCACATGTTTTCAACGCAGATGAAAATATTTCAAGAATATATTTGGCTCTTGTGACTACGTTATTTCACAAGATGTCACACAAGTAAACCTGCATTAAAAAGTGAGGTATTTCACAAAACAACAATTTACATTATTAGACTTAAATTGTTCGAACCGTTTTCCGCAATATGGTAATTTCATGACTCTTACAGTACCTATATATCTTTTTTAATTTACGTCATTTCTATTCTTATTCTTATTATATGCACGTGTGGAATGAATGAATAAATTAAGTGCAACAGTGTACTGCACAACATTTATTTTCTGAGCAATATTAAGGTATCCACTTTACTTTGATGTAGCTTGCTGACAGCAGGACACTAAAACAACTACCTCATCAACACAAAGGAGGATGTAAAGTGACCTCTCCTCACTCGCTGTTGTCAGACTGCTGTTGGTCTCCAAACACATTAGTTTATGCAGCCACCATGAGACCAATTCACTCTTAATTGGAAAGTGAACATATTGCACAGAGTTACATCATATACTGGAGGTTATTGCTGGACTGTGTTAACATAACTGCACAAGTGCCTCTTCTATATCTAACACCAAGACTTGGTTTTAGGGGTTAAAGCAAGAATGAGGTTGAGGTTAAGTCTAGGGTCCAGGTTGGAGTTTTAGGGTGTCGTTTAGATAGTTAAGGTCCTTGCAAGTAAATAGTTACAATCCTTTTTTTTACTGTAATGGCTCAACCACCAAAAGAACGAGGCCTTTATGTAAAATAAGCTTAAATTAGAGATCTAGAGGTCTATATTCATAAGCTTCCCTGTTTTATAATTATATTGTAGTAAACTAATCTTTTTTTTCTGATCTGCCACTAATTTAATTTGCTGTTAATGCTGCATGCTCTTAAAATAGCACTCCACTGATTAAGCACTGCACTCCAATAACTGTCAGACGCACGACAGACAGTAAAAAAAAAAAAAAAAAGAAAAAAAAAAGGATCAAAATCGACACAGCAGAGCCAGAGATAATATCCTTACCCACAATGCAACTCGGTCGCCCACAGTTCAGTTGGAGATTCAGGTGTGTAGCCTGCTAACGTAGCCTGGAGCTGCTAACCTCGAGCGTACATGAGAAGCAGACTGAAGCCTTCTGGTAACATCACTTCTTTCTAACTCCACACCCACAAATTCATTTTAATTTTGAAACTTGGAGTCTTCAGTTCCAACTGACGCTGACTCAAGTGATCACCTGGTGCGATTGATAGGAATCAAATTTACCATGTAAGCCAGCACTGGTAATTCCCCACCCACGGATGTTTTTTTTTTTGTTTGTTTTTACCTTGTATTTATTAGCAACAGGCCTTTATTTGTCAGTGTTTGCAACTCTGCCATTATTTATGGACAAATATATTTGACAATTTACAGTACATAGTATCAAAATGACCAAACCTAGACTAGTTATAATGGAAACTAAAGTTTATGAATGCATTATAATGGGATATAGTATATAGTCCTTACAGCAGTAGTACAGTGTTCTGTGTTAGTAAGTCTGCATTATTTCAGCATCAATCTTTAAACACAGTTTGTGGCTGCAAATAGAATAATCTACTGTACCAATTCTCAGACCAACTGGTGGGTCCGTGGAGATGGAAGACGCTAACATCCATCTCATATCCAGATTGCATCCCAGTTTACATTTCCTCCTGGCATGAAGCCTGCCTCTGTAAACATTAAACATATTGACTGTATTGACATCCATTGAGATCTGATTTATTTTCTTCACAGATTGACACAAAAAGTCGCTTCCTCTCATCTTATGTATTTTACATTTGACAATAGATAGAATAGATCTCACCGGCTTGCTCCTGACAATCCAATTTTATATGAGGGATGTTATTCATTTGTGTCTCTGAAACAAGTTATAATGTATTTCCATGAAATGTTGTGGTGAAATATACACTAAAGGCTGAAAAACAATGCAGAGAGAGTGCAAGATCTGGGAGTGATAAAACCTGAGTGATATTTTCAGGGAAATCAAATTAACTTAAAAGTAAAATGATAGAAATTATGTTTTTGAATGCAACAACAACTCTGCTCAGTGTTGGCAAACGTTTATCGCTGAGAGTCTTCTTTAAATATCTGTTTGGTTTGTATTTGCAAAATTAGAAAATTACATGGTAAGATCAGTCCTTTTTACAATTCTAATTTTATTTTTTATTTTCTGTGTTCATATATGCTGTATGACATCTCAGAGTCCAATTCTTTAAACACTAAACAAGTCAACTGCATGTATCTAATGGATCTGTCCTACCACAGCACTTCTCAACTCCCAGGTCTGAGCCTCTGGGGCACATAAACAAACCCTTCACAATTTACACTCAGCAATGCCCTGACCCTGCATTACTTACTCTATCCAGCCAGCATCTGCTGCTCAGTGAGTCAGCTTCCTATCAGCCGCTGTGGCCCGACTCATTCTGGCATCCAGGAAAGAGTGTTAGGCAGATATCCCCCCTAAGCTTAGCAAGAACTGCTGATCTCATTCAGCTACGCTTTTGTTTCCAGTAACAGTCTAGATAGTGTGTTTGAGTTTCCCTGGGTGACTGTGTGGCAGCTGTGTATATGGGTCTGTTTTACTTTCCCTGTGAAACTCATCAGGAATGAGCTGTAAAAGTGGGAGTGAAGTGAAGATAAACTTCCACAGAAGTTCGAGAGAGTAATATTGTGCGTGTCATACCTTACATCACAGTTTGGCTTTTGTTTCGAAATGTTTGCAGCTTAGAAAGCCTGAACTTGTTTTACTTTATCTCATCTTACCGTATTTATGTGCTTAAAAAGACTGAATGGAGCATAGCCTTGCAAAGCTGCCTGAAAAGGTGCATGCTTTGTAAAAGGCTGAAAAGCCACATAGTACTCAACAGCTTCAATAGATTCAAATGCCACAAGAGATTTATCAGCAATGTGGAAAGCAGAAGAAGAGTCCAGTCCAACAGAGGCTTTCATAAAAGGGGCTGCATGGAATTGAAATGCAAAAAAAAACATATTTAAAATCAAAAGGGAGAAACAGATAATCAAAGCATGTAAAGATACTCTGAGCTGGGACTGTTCACACATAGGTCCATATATGAATTCTGCATACAGATGCAGACTTTGCACAAGTCCATTTTTAGACACAGTTTACTCTGTGTGCTGAGCAGTTGTACGCTGCAACACCCAAATAGGAATTGTTTACAACAGCTCTGCAATAGTGACGACAGATCCAGCGCAGATGTACAACTACTCCACCTGCCACTGTATTAGGAAGACACAAGCAACGCAGCAACAAACTGTAAAGATTTGTAAAACAATGAATTACTGAAGAGCTCTGCCAAGTGTACAAAGAGCTTTTGGTTTCTGGTGTTTAAGTCAAATGTCACTACAGCAAACTATTGCACCAGCTGAATTTATGTTAAATCAGATTACAAAGTCTCCACTTAAGCAATAGCTGTGTTTTTACGTTGAGCCATGGAAACTTGAGGTAAATCTTGACTAAGGAGACCACCAACCACAACACTGTTGTAGACATTTTTCACCCTCAGTGGCCAATAACCATGCCCCGATAAACACTGACTGATCTAAGTATCAGATACATTACATGACAGCGGAAGAAAAGCAGGAGAAACAAAGTTACGACCATCAAACATCAACAATTTCATGGTAATTTTATCTACTGCAGAGTTTGTGCATATGTTGTCTCCAGTAGCCACTACAACCATAAAAGCACAGAAACCAAGATGTCATAGATACAGACAAGAATAGTAATTGTTCATTCACACATGGCAAGGCAAAGCTAACAGAACTTTAAAATACACAGCAAAATAAACAGAAATCAAAGAAAAGAAAAAGATACACAATGTGTCCTGTACTCAAAAAAAAAAACAAAAAAGGATGCAACATAATGCTTGAATGAATGACGGTTTAACTGCTAAGTAGTCTAGGGGAAACAAAATCCTTATACAGTATCCTTGTCCTTACTCCAACTCAGCTACAGGAAGTTTCATCATGTCACCATTAAGCTCTGCAGCTCCTCACAAGCGCCCAGCATTCAACAGCGATGTAAAACACCAGAGGCAGCGCTAGTCTGGGTCACTGAGTCTCTTTCCAAGTACCACACAGTTAGTGTAAGCATGACTAAATCCTTACCAGAGAGATACCAACAGTGAGTCCCCTTGCCCCATCATCGCAGGAACAATTCCCCTAAGCCTCGTCCTCCTCACCGTGGGCCACAGACATGTGTAATTAGGTATAAAATACAGCTGTGCTGAGGGTGGGGTGGGCCTGAGCTGCTGTAACACCGAGGGGAGCCGCGGCTCAGGGCCGTAGAGCCTTGAGCTGCCAGTGCACAGAGACAATTAGGTCCAAATGAAAAATTGATTTCCACTCATACTGAATGGATGTTAAAACAAAGCACGTAATAAATACCATCTGGTGACAGGCGGGAGTGCTGGCCACAGCAGACGAAGTCCCTTGTTAGCCTCGGCAGCGCCAACGTATCGATCGCTCGCGGTGACAAAGGCGACTCTAAACGGGGTTGAGAAGATATATAATTCAATAAACATATCAGGGGGCCTTAGATTGTTCGTGGCAACATGGGCATATGGGTGCCACCTTTAATATGTTCCTGTTGGTTGGTCTGTTGGTAGCCCGCCGCAGATAGATGGAGTGTGCACGGAGCTTACATGGATCAAAATACTGAGTTATGCACCAAGGTTGCGCCGTGTTTTTTGAAGCAGGATTACATAGATGAAGTTTTGCTGTGACCTGCTGACATGTAGTAGCAATTTAGAAGCAATTGGGCTACAGAACAGGAGTCAAAAAACTGGGTCACAAGACCACTTCACAAAAGGATTTGACCCCTTAAAATTACTTATATTTTCCTTTAAAGTAGCTCTAAGAAAGGAAAAATCAACAGTTAGCATCACATATACTGTATATTCTGTATTAACTTGTTCCAGTTCTTTATTACAGCTACATGATGTTGAAATATTCAAACCAAAAACCCATGTTTTTTATGGCTGCACCATGACACCAAATTTACATATTGTGCAAAATTTAGTTTGGTATCTGTAGTAACTTTGAGATTACAATACAATCGTGTGGGTTTGAACAAAGTTTAACTGCACAGCATGAGTGTGTAATAATTGACGCACTGGTAGGTCAACGGGTTTGAAGAGCTTAAAAGACTAATTAAAGATTAATTGTTGCATGTTTGTGTATCGTTCTCTTTTGTCTTCTAGCGCTTAATTACTTCCTCTGAATCCTCTTAACATGTTGAGATTTTCCTAGAAATTACCTTCATAATCTACAGTTCTGCAGCACATACATTACAATACATTCAATGCCAATGTTCAATGCCACATTCTGACTTGTCATAGCCAGAAAAGCACAGGTGTTACCAATAACACATAACAATAGCTCAGTTCTATTCAAGTGTCCCAGTAAGCTGTGATAGTGAGCCAGCATGCACAATACCGGGACCCTGAGATTGTGGCAGCTAAAATGGAATTCAGCCATCATTCAATTTATTATTAACTCCTGTCCTTTTTCCTGTGAAAAAAAGGGCCTGTACATACAGTTGGCTGACCTTTACATGGTGAGGTAAAAATGTAAACACCCTGAACAACCTGCACTGAAAGGTGTTTTCAATTATTCTGGTTAATTAGAGCTCTGCTCAGGTACAAGGTGGGTGGGAATTGCTTGAGGTCACCATGTGCTATTTAGATAAGAGCTTAAAATAAGTGAAAACACCTGTGTACCAGTGCAGGGGCTAAACTCATTGTCCCTAACTCAACTTGCAAGCATGAATCTGTGGATTATTAAATTGGGGGAAAAAAGGAGCTAAAAATGGCATGTGTGCTCATTTATATGTGTGTGGGTAAAGATTAAAAATCTAAGTAACCAGAATTTCCAAACGTAGCTTCCCCACATTGACACATACGGCTCAACTGCGTAAAAGAAATAAGTCAGTGAAGTAAAAGCTTAGCTTAAAGTTTAGCTGAAGCTGTTTTATTAACTGACATTTCTCTGTGTTTAATTTTTCACATCAAAAAGCTCTTGTCTTTGTGACGGCACTGTGTTGTCGCACTGTAAATTGAAGAGGGTCTTCTTTTAAGGATCCTTCCTCCGCTGAATCTGAGGAGGGATTTCTCCCTTGAAGCGATGTGGAGAGAGTGTGATAGCATCACTAATCTTAGAGGGCTTTGCATGCACTTAGTATACCTCAGTAAATCAAAAGTGGGGATAGATCTTCAAAGGAGACAGATGGAGAGGCAGAAGCAGGGAAGCAGAGAGAGAGACGGGGACGACAGGGACTGGGAGGAAAAAAAAAAAGGAACAGGATAAATGGAGGAAAGGGAGGTAAGGGACACACAGAAACGGAGATGGTGAAGATATAGGAAGAAAAAGAAGCGATCAGACAATGAGAAGCAAAATTACACACAGAGAGGAAACCTTAAGCACTTAATATTAAATGGGTAATGTTTTTCTTCAAGTGGTGAGAAGGATTTGGCAAGAAACACTAGAAAACTTTAAAAAAATAAATAAATTCCAGCACATTCAAATTTTAGGAATATCATTTTGTTAAAGGATATACTGGTTTTAATGGGTGAAACACATTTTAATGCCATTCTTATCCTCTGAAATCATGTTTCAATGGAAAAAAAAAGTTATTTATGAGTCCATTCACCGATACAGTAACAAGTGAAGCAGATAAACAAAAGACAACAATACAGAGTGAAAAAAAAGAGATAAAATCCCCAAAGCCTTGGAATAATCTCACCTTAGAACAACCGGAGAGAACAGAAAGCTTTATCTTGCATCTTATTGAATACTTTTATTGTTTGTTTTGTTTTATCTGCTCCACAGCGTAACTAAAATTCATCTTTTTTGGGGGAGGGGGTGGGGGGACCCTTTCATCAAGCCCTTTGAGGGTCTGTCCATTTTTGTTTGTTGAATTTGTTGTTTTGTTTTCATTTATTCAATTCATTAATATCTGTGAAGCAAACAGCGCATGCATCAGCTAAATTTAAACACGTTTTTTGAGACAGGAAATGCTACAAAAACATCCATGTTGTGTTTGTTTTGTGTTGTGTGTTTTGTTTGACACGCTGATTTAACAAAAAAAAAAGCTCCTTAAGAGCTAAAAAGATATTGTGGTTATACAAACATTTTTTCTCAGAGGCAGAAATAATCTCATTAGTTGAATTAAATTGTGGCCTGAGCCAAAAGTTTGTTTCCTGGCTACTGTTTGACTGAAGCTCATAGACAGACGCAGGAGCTACAGAAAGAAACAGGAAGGAAGCAATTGCCAAGTGCTGTTACAAGTTTAAAAAGGCAGTCCAGACATGAAAATGCAAACGCAAGCACAAAATCAGATCAAAAGCACACATGGGAGTGACAATCTGATTTCTGTTATTCTGTTCTGACCAGGAACAAGTGTCTGTCACAGTGTTGCACAGACTGGAAAAGAGGCTGCAGAGGAAACATTACTCAGAACTCCAGGATCTTCTGATTGCAAGAGTTAAACCAATTTAAACCAATTTCATTATATTTTTCATACACTGAGAGAAGTTTCAAGTTTCTACATTAAACTTGTACAGTGATTTGAGGAACTGTTTGTTTGAAAGATCCAGTTGAAAAAATGTAATTGTTTAGGTTGTCCAAAGCTGATATGATGAGTTGGCTTCTTTGTTTCAGTGAGATTTATAGCAGAGGCTTGGCTGCAAAGACAGAGAACACTGTAATCATCATAACAGGAAATTTCTTCCATATAAGCTAAATGTTCTGAAATGTTCTCTTTTTGAATCTGTAGAACTGTAAATCATGATTTGTTGGTTATTGTTGTCTAGTCTCTTGTAAGCCCATATGGGCTGGGCACCAGAATGGTGCAGGACACTTAAATAAACAAATCAACCAGTCAATCAATGTGTAAGTTGAATACTGGACCGGGATTGGCTCCAAACTAGAGCAAATCCTGCTCATAGGTACGTGACCTTTCGTTGAGCCCAGGGAAACTTTCCCCCTTCAGCAGATGAATGCAAAAACAAACTCTGCATATATATATATATGCAGAGTTTGTTTTTGCATTATATATATATATATATATATATATATATATATATATATATTCTACACACTGAAGCTCAAAACTCCAACTGCAGTAACAAAAAGCAAAACCTTAACCCTATTCTTGAGTGGAGGGGGGACTTTATGGTTAACTTTTAGACTGATTTCAGGGAAAAAATATTCATGTTTCACTTCTTAACTAGTTGGCAAAAATTATCAAATGCCTATGAACATGGCATTCCTGAAAAAAGAACTCTGAAAGATCCCATTGGGATTGATTATTAGTTTAAAGAAACCAGTATCAAGAGGTGGAGTCAGGGCAGAGCTTTAACAATAGCGAATCATATCCTTTCCTTTTATATCCCCTTTAAAAGACAGTTAAATTATTCCATCTGTGATTGTGGCATCAACATCCATATTCATGGCTGCAGGAAAAAAAAGAGAGAACCGTGGAAGAAATGAAAAGTGAAATAATGTTTGATTTATTATTGTGTATTACGGATGTATTATTTCCAAATTTTGAGGATATTATTAATACCAGTGTCAATGTTTTGTGCTGCACCGTGAACAGCACTGATTGCCTTAATTACAGACCCCTGACTTCTTGGTCTCATGGGATGGTGTGAGATGTACAGCAGTACAACAAATCAGATAAGCTCACCACCTCCAAAACATATGTGTATGTCCATTTATTTGTTAAGATTTCACAAGTCTTTGATAAAATCCATATTTTATTAATCCATGTGGGAGAAACGTGGGTGTAGTCACTTTGAGAATGACATCAACTAAGCCTCCGTGCACGATTCTGACTTTACGTGGCAAACGTACAACTCTTCTTGCCTGCGTTTTGGCTCTTACGTGTGTGAGAGCTTTTAATGTTGGTCATTTTCAAATTTCATCTGGCTGATAGCGTTCTGAAGTTTTACTTTGATTGAAATCCGGTGGTGCGTATATGGCATCAATTTGGGTTCCTCACAAAAATAAAAGAAGTGATCACTCACAAAACTGCTCCAAATGGCTCCAGATGATTCAGATCACCTAATGATTAAGAGCCTGCAGCTGTGAGTTGGTGGGTTGGGTTAAACGTATAAAAATGAGACTCCTAGAGTTCAGACGTAAGCACAATGAAGAAGGTTTGTGAGGCTGAAATGTTATCAGTCTCCTCAAAAGTTCTTTGGATGAGTCTTCTTCTACTTTTCTTCTACTTTTGTCACAACTGAGTTTGTTTAGATGCACAGAAATGACAATAACTTAGAAGAAGGGTTGATGAAGGGTATGATGGTTTTGTGTGAGTCTGAAACAATCAGTTTTATTATACCAGCTGCCAGGTTATTGCACAAGGAGGTGTAATGTACTTTTTATGATGTTGTGCATATTATTGAATAGGGACATAACATGATACTGTAATAAAATCAGCTTCTTGAACTGCACAGTCGACTTGTTTTCCTTCTTGGCAAATCTCGGGTTACATTAAAGCCATGTGTTTGTCCCTTTGTGTGCAAATTTTGTTACATTTTGTCATTCTAAAGCTTCAATAAACATTTCTTCTAGCAACTACCTTCACATTGCTTCTCACAATGAAAATACTTCCTCTTTTCTCCCCATAAGTTCCCATCTAGTCCCTTCAGCAAGTCACCTTTTCCAATGTGTGTCTTGTGGCAATCAAAATATGTATTATTATTGAGATGTTAGGGTTTAAAGTTAGGCATGTTACCCTTTTTGAGGCTTCCTGCACTGATTTTTAAGTGTTTATCTAAATAAAACCGCAATCTGACTACAAACGCCACACTGGCATCAGTTCTAACATGTCATCTCAAGGGAGGACAAGTCCCACGATGAACCTGCATGACAGATCATTCATTAATGAGCTGGGCGTGGGGGCAGAGTTCCCAGCACCAGCGGAAGAAGCCAGACATGCCCTTGGGAATAAATGACAGCGATACTGAGTATAGGGTAACATGTTCGTGACAGGCAGAACCATGGGGGATGATGGCAGTAATGTTTACAGCTGCATACAGGAGGGAAAACTCAATGACTCTTGGTGTGCAACCTATTATTAACCTGTGATGTCAGTAAAGGAATATTTTTGACAGTTTATTGCAATTGCAGCTGTAATTTATTAATCATTTTACTGTTAATTTTTAGTCCCCCTTTCGCTATTTTTCATCACCTTTTGGTTTTAAGGCAGACTGTCCCTTTTGGTCCTGGCATCTAATCCAATAAATCTAATTGCTACCCAGTGATGGTAATTTGAACCAAGATGTTGATAGCATGCTGGATCATCATGTTCCTGCCAAAAAGAAAACTCCTGCATGTGGCAATTTGAGTGAAATCTCATACAGGTTGCAATTACCCTTCTGCAAAGTGCCAGGAAATTATCAAACAAGAGGGTGCCCTTACCGCATTTGAACGCCACTCTCTCAGAAGTTAATTACTGTACAGTAGGTTGTGGCGGCATCATGGGAGAATGCCCCTGATGATGTTTTGTGGTCATCTGTAACACACAGGATGATTTCAGTCCATTACGGCTGAACTGAGATGAGTTTCAACTTGTTGTTTTGGCACCCGCGGGGCCAAGGGGGGGTGGGGGAGTGTTGGATTCTTGCTAATTTCTGATTTAGATGATCTGAGGCATAACAAAAAGCATTTCTCAAGAGTTCTGATGTTTACTTAAGGCAATGACATACCAATCAAACATTCTCCAACAAACTAAGGCAAACAAAGACGTTTGTTTGGTGGTGCCATGGCTGTCTGTCCTCGTTGGAATTGTTTGGAGATGTTTGGTCAGATTCGACATGTTCAATCCGTGTTTGTCCATGTTTGATGAAGTTTGGTCAGTTTGCCATGCTTTCAAACAGACAATTACCCTTACAGTACACATATAGTACATGTATCCATAGCAACGCAGCTCACACATGCCCAATATTAGCAGTAAACTCATTGGACCAGCTGTATATTTGTTGTTGTCGTTGCTGTTGTGTTAAGTGAGGTAATTTCGCTGAAATGGCTTCATTTTGGACCTTGGAAAAAGAGGAACTCTATGTAGAGCTGTGGGAATCAAAAAAAGAGATGTATGATGTGTCAACTCAGCGATTTTTCCAACAAAAACTCTGGACTACTGGTAAGTTGGCTAGCTTAACGTTAGTTACTTGAACTGTGAGCTGTACAAGATTGTTGAAACCATAGACTGTATATAAATATGGACGACGCATCTCTACTTCTTACCATTATGCAAAAGTGAAGCCAAAATATGTCCTCTTTCGGGAGCTGCCATTTTGCTTGAGTGACATCATTTGGAGCCAGAGTCTGCCAAGCCCCCGGGAACAGCGCCGGGCTGTGAGGCCAATTTGACATAGCGGCCAAACTGTGTAATTACGTCACATGATGCTATTAGGCCCAAAAAGACTTTTTCCCATAGACTTACATTGTGAAAGAGACGTCCGTAAATCAGCAGATACATTTTTTTGAGCATCACAACCCCCACGAAATGACTCGTCTCATTATCGGTATTTGATCCGTTCAGTCCGATCACATTTCAAAAGCCTAAAAGAGCCGTAATTGTTTTATCCCCATTCAAATTAGCTGGAGGGCTAAACCGGAAGTAGCCGGCA
Organism: Thunnus albacares; assembly: GCF_914725855.1. Lineage (NCBI taxonomy): Eukaryota > Metazoa > Chordata > Actinopteri > Scombriformes > Scombridae > Thunnus > Thunnus albacares. The sequence goes on from NC_058117.1 coordinate 27,091,112, forward strand.
AAAGCCACTAGTGCGCTTTCTCTATGGGCCCAATGATCCCGGAAGATCCGGGTAATTTTATATGCGGAAGTTGGACTTTTTTGGCTTCATGCGCCACTGAGCAACTTTCATAGGAATGAACGGGGCCTGCGACGCTGTATCCAGTTCTCTTTATACATCCATGGAGTCTGTGCAATAGAGCCCAGCGGCCAGATGACAGCTCGTGGAAGACGCCCCCCTCAACTGAGAGGGTTTGAGAGCGGCTGTCACAGCTGTCAATCATGACGTCAGACCCCCTTTTTATATCGCCAAATAACTAATTAAAAACAAACTTAATCGAACAATTAGCACATGAACATACATCAGTGTGATAAGAACTACCTAAAATGACAGAAACCATCTTTGGGAAAAATTTATTTGGCATGTACTTGGACTTTTTAGTTTGGCTCATGTCCCATCCACTAACACAGGGGGGACATATACTGCAGCCAGCCACCACGGGGTCATCCAGATGTTTTGGCTTCACTTTTGGGGAGCTGTCATGACGTCCATATTTATATACAGTCTATGTTTGAAACCTAAGTGAGTTAATGACAAAAACGCTACAAATAATGGTTAACAGTCAGCGTTACATAATGTTCAAGTGAAAGATTGGCTACAACATGTGTTATGGCTAAATATTAATATAATTTGTTACAGTTACAAATGAAACATTGTCAGTTTCATTATGTCTCAGAGAGGGGGAGGAAGGAAGGAACGTGTTATGACCAAAGTTGAACGTGTTATTTGATTGTATCGTATCCTGTGTAGAGATAAGTTGTCAGTTATGTCAGTTACTTTGTGTAACATATGTACAAGTTAATGGTACTTACATAATATGACAGTTGACAGTTAATATTACAAGTGAAACATTGGCAGTTTCATTATGTCGTAGAGGGAGAGGGGGACGAAAGAAATGTGTCATCAACTCAATGACTCAACATTTATTTCTTAATTTTTTTCTTAGGAAATGATGTGAGGAAAAAAAATTAAAACATTTCAGATACAGTTCAAGAAGTATAACCAATTATCATCCTCCTGGGAGTGAAGGCAACAAGCTAACAGCAAGGCATGTGTGGTTCACTGAACATCTGAGTTACCTGAAAAGTCATGTGAAGAAGAGGCCTTCAACCTACTTATTGGATGAACAACAATATAATTACATAGACAATGGCAACGACCACAATTCTTTATTAAGCAATAATAATAACAACAATGCACAACAGTACAACACAATAATGACAAAGACTTGTTTTGTGCTAATAATTAAAAGAATGATGACACTGACTGCATAATCTCAGGTTTTAGATTTAGTTTTTAAGAATTATTCGGTTATATCTTGTCCCATTTCCAGGAGAAAGCACCAGCTTCAGGACTGAAGTACTGGGTGAGCTTCTCTCTGCACTGCTTTGAATAGTCAGTCAGGTTTTTGGATGATGGCAGTGGTGCTGAGGGCAGTGAATGGTCCCGTCTTCAAGTGACTGGAATTGTCTCATCACTTGGTCCTTCCCTGTCAATGATTTCAGCAGAGTAAAGCCCTACACATTCCTCTCTTAAGTAGTTGTGCAAAACACAACAATCCACAATACTACCTTCTCCACTTTTTCTAGGCAGAGACTCATAGTGCTCCAGCGGTTAGTCAAGTCAAGTCCCAAATGCATTTTAAACCGCCCAGCATGCCTTTGAAAGCCTGTAGTTAAAGATTTGCTGTTCAACACTCAGTCCTCTTCAAGAATAGGGTTTCAGAAGGTATGATTTCAGAGGGAATGCCTCATCAGCCACTATACCAAATGGCAGTGGCTCACCATGTCCATTAAGAGGAGCTGGTTGGGGTGTATTTGCTGTCTTCTTTCCCAGGGACTGCTATAAAGAACACCCCCCTGAAAACACCATCATCCGAAATTCTTCCATTGCAGCCAATGTCCACAAAAAGAAATTTGTAGTTGCTATCTACAAGAGCCATTAGCACAATTGAGTTAAAGTGCTTGTAACTGTAAAACATTGATCCACTATTTGGTGGGGGGCGAATAGCAGTATGTTGGCCATCCAAAGCGCCTATGCAATTAGGAAATTGCCATCTTTTTTTGGAATAGAGCTGCAACCTTTCCTTCCTCTCTGGTGTTCCTCTGTGGTGTTAGGACACTGAAAAAGACAAAAAAAAAAAGAGACACATCAATTATTAATGTTTTGGGTTTTTTTTGCCTGTTCCTTTGTTTTTGTTTGCTTAGGACATCACTGACACATCACCGAACACTGAAGCAGAGGTGGACGAGATGGACGTGAAAGAAGAAAATCTCTCCATGCAAAAGATAACTGAACACATGGGAGACAATGATGATGATGATAAAGAAATCCTTCAGTGTATCACCAATACATTGTCAATTTTAGAGAAGACAACAACAGAATACACCTCCAGCTGACCACATCACATCCTACTGTCAGTATCTGCAAAGGGAGTTAAGGGCCATAACTGATCCACAGTTCAGCCAAATTCTTTACAATTGTAAACATGTAAACATGTCCTCTCAACCACTCTACTTCTAGCAACCACGACTACTACAATAGTCGCAACTTTATTGGTTATAACAAAATAACCCGCCTTCCAAAGAGAAAATGGCTGACTGAATAATAAGAGAAAACGAGATGTAAGGCCACATTGTAGCTTTAATTTTATTTGGATCACACTGGTTAAAATTCAACAGGTGAATTTTATATTATGAAGTTGAGGAAGTCAAGAAGTTTTGACATCCGTCCACATGGTTTTGTTGTTTTTGGTGTTTTGTTTTGTTTTAGGTCAGGCTCTAACAAACAGAAAATTCTTTGGCATATATCTTGAGGAGATGCAACGTTCCTCTGTGATATTGCACCACATAAGAAATGAAAATGACCTACAAAGACACTGAGATTTATGGCAGCAAATTTGATTAGTTCTGCTTCCAGATGAGCTATACACCTCCAAGAAATCTTTGTTTGTGCATCCAGTAGGGATTCACAGGTCTTTGTGGACAAATATTTTATTAGGCCTTCTTTGGGGAAACGTGGGTGTAATAAACTACACCTCCCTACGTGATGCTGATTTTACTTGACATATATAGAACTCTTACAGCCCTCATAGACTCAGTATTCACTGTCTAATCACTGCCGGCTACTTCCTGAGCCAAAACCAAACATGACTATCAGCTGATACATTTGGGGTTCACAGCAGAATCACAGGTTCAGTCAGCAGTGTGGTTAAGTCTCTTCAACAACATGTACTGTTTGCCTATAAGGCACTTATTTTAAATGTGCATGTCTAACAGTGTTCACACAACATTAAATATAAAAGGTTGTTTCATCCCAGAAATTCAAAGATAGTTCAAGACGGTTCATGATATTAAAATCAGTAATGTACTTCTAGTAAAAACCAGGTTACTGTAATCAAACCTATTGTTTCTTTTATGAAAAAGGTTGTCTGGTAGACGGATATTTATGGATATTATTAAGATTTCCATGAGGTTGCTAGACAGATAGGCCTTGTTCCTGAGAATAATTGATTAGACATTGGTGGTGATCCAGATCAAGGATTTGCCAACAGACACTGCCAACAGAGATGATCTTTTCATAGCTCTAACTTTGAAACAAATGGAGATAGAGGCTCGATCCAAATTCATAGAGTAAGCTTGCAGGCTCAAGAAATCAATTTCGCTTAATAATTAATTGATACCAATTTTTGTTTTGGAGGCGCACAGGAAAGATGGATTGTGTAGCACTGGCTCAGATTTGTGTTTTCCTTCTTTTTTATCTACTGTTTTGTGTTTGTGTGTGTGTGTGTGTGTGTGTGTGTGTGTGTGTGTTACTTTGAAGAAAACTTTTCAAACGGTTGAATAAAAATAATAATGACTCCACCTCAGGAAATTGTTTATTTTGATTACATACTTTGGTCCCACAGCCTGTTCTTATTGCATCACCGCTGTACCCATAATCAGACTAAGGAATGTAGTCTCAGGTATTTTAGGAAATTGCTGGCATGGAAGAAAAAGCTAAGTGTCTACAGACAATGTGATATGAAGAGTTCATTTGCGAACACCATTTATCTGTTAGGTGAATAATTCATTCACTATTATACATCCTAATCCAATAAAAGGAGATTTATGCTACTTTTTTTTCTGCAGTTTTTTTTACAATGTCAATATCTTTCAGACAAATGATTTTATAAAATATTATTTTATTTACAAGTAACACTGTTTACTATACAGTGTAGGAGAGCATGTATGAATTTTAATATGCAAACCAAATCAGAACCTTCATCTGTGGTCATGTGCAAATTCTTGTATTACTATGGATGATTCTCATGTGATGTATAACTTGCTGTTACATTTTATGTTAAACCCTGTTAAATTATATTTTTGATATTTATACTGAATTAAATTACTTGCTGTAATGTTTGAGTTTGCTTCTAATTCTGAATGCACAGAATTATCAATTAACTCTATAACTCTATATGTATTTTTTTTTTTAGCTTATTAGTTCTTTGGAGCAAATTTAGATTGTAGATACATTTATATAATCAGCTGCTTCCAACAAACAAGCTCAGACAAGCAACATATTTACTACCTGCCTTGCAACAAATAGAGCGCAAACAAGTGTCTGGTAAACAAAGTTGAGAATCCCACAAGGTAAAGCAAGTGCCAGGTATTTTTCTCAGGATTTGGAGGGAAGATCAGAATAAAAAGAGAACTTAAATTTAACAGGTGGATGGGAACGTGACCCCAGTGAGATGCTCATGTGTCTGCTGGATGTGTATACAGGAAGTCACATTGTAGTCATTCCTTCAGTATATGGACAGAAGCTATACTGTATCAGATACAACAGCTCGACGTTATCTCTAGCTCTACATTTGTGGTCTTACTGAGAATCAGAAGTGAAAGGAAGTACAGTATATGTCATTGATAAAGAGTCGTTCTGACCTACTTTATGCCACGAGCTATATCTAGCGCTTTATGATCCTGTGCTGTCCAATAGCTTCAGCAGGTTTATATAAGATGCCAGTGAACCAGAACTTTGGATGAATGAGTTTTTCACTGTAGTATGAGCCCCGTTCTGGTTTTATTAACTTAAATTTGGTTTGAGAAAGAGAAAATATATCTATTTATTAAAGCTGCTGAAAACCAAAAATTTATATTGAACCAGTTTTTACCTCAGTGTGTTTGTCAGGATGGAAAAATCCTTCAAACTACTGTTTAAGCCATCAAAACTCCACTGAAAGCCAGACTGGAAAAATTATTTTAGTTTTAGCAGCTATTTATGGAGGGATGACTGAATATCTACTTTAGATGAATAACATTTTAGCTCAGTAGCCTTGGTCAGAGAGGAAGTTAATTACATCTCAGGTTAAAAACATAAGTAAGCAATACATGATATTATAAAAAAATGGAAATAACTGATACTTGCACATGCAGATGGTATTATTTCATCAATCCCTGTCTGCAAATCAGATTTTCCTGCAGGACTAAACGAGGACAACAAGAGATACGTCATAGAACGGATTCATAATAGGTCTGAATCGAACAGAGTGCAGCACATGCATGCACACACATCATCTCCCATGCAAGAATGGCTATGTGCATCCATGTGCAGGGGGGAGATGGGGGGGGGTTGATGCAGGCTGCAGGACGGTGAGAAGGGCTGACAGCACCAGCGGAACAGCCTGCAGCTCTCTGTGTATGAATTAGCTCGTCTCGCAAGTCTGCACAGGAGAACCGGTTCGCACTATCAGAGTCAGGGCAACCCTGAGGTGACAAGTTGATTTGTTTCACACAATCCAAATGACCTGTTTTTTCTCATATTCACTGACAAATGCACCCCCCCCCCCCCCCCACCCCCACCCCCCCTCCAACCACCACCACCATTTACTCATCAAGCAGTGGTTGAGTTTTGATAAGGAGATGATAAAACGGCATGATTTAGATGCCTTGAATTTCATAACTGGTTCACTGGGTAAGAGGTTACATCAAGTCTGAACCATATTATTCAATATTCAGTATTCATTCACTATCATTCAGTCATTTTATTATGTACATGGATGAATGAACACCTTCTGAATACAAATTAAACTGAATGTATTGTATGTAGAGCACCGCGTACTGTATAATCTGCTGTAGGCTTTTCAATGCACTGTTGTAATTGTCCCTGTAATGTCAGTAATACTGTCAATGTGTCACTTGTCAACATGTTTGTGCAACAATGTTGGCATAATCCTGCACTCATTATACTGAAAAACTAATCTGATTGTGAAAAATAAGTGTAAAGAAGAAGTGCAGTTGAGGCCAAATGGCAACAACTGAATCAAGTAAAGAAAGGGACAATAGCAGATTAGCTGAGGCAAATGTCATGCATGTTAGAGAAGCAGTGGCATGTCAGTTCCTGCTCTGTATTTTTTTTTTTTTTTTTTTTCTCACAGTAACACCTCATCTAGAGTTTCTCAGGGACAAGCAGGCACAGGCAGATAGGCCCACATTACAACATCGCTCATAACAGAAGCTGGAATCAGGCCATGGGAAAAATAAATTTGTAACACTTTATTGTGGCTTTATTGTGGTTCCTGCCAGCCACCATGCACATGAAGTAATCATTTCAATTCTCATAAGGGGCATATCTGGTCTGGTTTGCACCTCTATACCGTTTGCGGTGACACAATAAGAATTTACCCTACATTAAAGTACAGCATGATTGTGAATAGTGTGATTGTGAACAGTGATAGTTTTCCTGTTCCAAGAACTCTTACTATCTTGTAGATCTCTTTTACCGGAATAATCCTGGGCTTTAAAGAAAGAGACAGTTTTTTTTGATCCTTTCAAAAACATGTAAGCACACATAAGCAGCGATAACAACCACTGCTTGAACGACAAATAAAAACGCACCTGAAGAAACTCAAATTATATGAACAGAAGATATCGTTAAAACTTTTGGGGATCTAAACTCAGTAAAGCACAAAAACAGCAGAAAAACACTGCAAAAAAAGGCCAAATTTTTGAAAAGGAGATATTGAAAATTATCCCTCAAATTTATGAAATACTCAATATTTTAGTATAAGCAATTAAGTGTGATGCTTAACTGCATTGTAAAGATGCATTGAAACAATATAGTGCAATGGGTTTTGTTAAACTTTGTAACACTTTTTTGCATTTTTTATTTATTTATTTATTTATTTATTATTTTAAAAAAAACAAATAAATATCTTGTCATAGCCTAAAAATGGGCTGGACCACTTTAAGTACAGGAAAAGACCACCCTTAACCAGACGTTACATTGTGCTTTTTCATTGATTTTGGACAATAAGGTATCTACAAGCACTGCTGTCTTTTTAAACTGGAAACCAGCACATCAACAGAAAGATGCGATCAGGTGATTCGCTCTATTCACACTGAACTACTGACTGTATGAGCTCATAAATGTTTTCGTCAGATATTGATGCAAATGACTTTTATTTGAATGTAGAGTTTGCAGCTGTGAATGAGAAAATGTGCCGATATCTCATTAAAATCACCAAGGGTGCTGTCACAGTGTTGTTCCATTATTCACCATCTATGGAGCAGCTCCAGCGTTTGTCTCCGGGTGACATCATCACTACTGTTTGTCTTTTCTGTTGTCAAGGTTACTTCACATTTTTCAATTAAATCAGACACGTATAATATTATCAAAGCAGCATGTGTGAGGTACATTTTGATTCGCCCCACCAAAATCCCAGCAATTTGCAGCTTGCTTGAGTGACTGATGTGGATCAAGTTCTTGACCTAAAACATATCAGTCATAATGATGAGCTGTCACGGAGCCTGAGGCTGAGGTAACGCCTTTGCAGGCGGCTGAAGAGGCAGACATGGAAGAAAAAGTTGACTGTCTTCTGGAACTTTTAGTTTGTGCAAATCTTTCTTCCTGGATTCCTAAATTGCTATGAAATCCTTCCACTCAGCTAATGACTGTCATCACATTACAACAACAACATTCAAACACCAGATTCAAGCAAACAAAGGATTTAGGCATGAGTTCACACCAACTCATTAAATATATTAAGCAAGTTCCACAAAATAAGAAAAGGGAGCAGATCTCAAATTTCCAAGTGAAGGAGGACAAAATACTAAAATTTCACTAGTTTACTGGGCTCAAATCACATCACATCACATAGAAAAACTCTTACTGTTTCGGTACAGAGTGCTCTTCAGAGTATTTTGATCAAATATATTCTATCTACTGAGTGTGTGCAACAAAAAAAAGCATGTAACTGACCCTTGCTAACTAGCTAGCTAGTCTGTTGGCTACCATGGTTGATTAATCGCAGTTTTATGCTGATTTCAGACTATGTGATGACTTTGACTTCCTGCCTCAAAACTTGGCATGAACTTAAGCAACAAAAAGTGTTGAGCAACGCGATGCAGGAGTGAGTCATCGGTATGAGAATCTTCATGGTTTGTTTCCTCGTAAAAACACCTTGTTTACTTGCCCCATTTGCTGAATACACAAACCTGTCACCTTTTCAATGCTCCAAATCACAGGTGTCTGGATGTGCATGACATACCGCTGCACTGGATTGGCTTACAGTTTTGCTCCTCATGAGAACAGTATTTACATGAATGCAGGCTAACTCCACCCATGTTTAACAAAGGCTTTATCTTCTGTTGCTGCAGCAGCACTACACTGTCAGGACATATTTGTACCATATAATTATTACATGTTGGTATACTGGTGCTGGTGCTATCATTTAACTTTCATTAAGTTTCATAAAATCTTCCCTTTTATAATGGTGACGTTAATTGACAAGTTGAGACAAATGCTTTTGCTCACAGGTCTTTGGTCTTCTCAGAACCTGGTTTGAGTTCTTAGGCCTTGATACAGATTCTCAGAACATGATAAGGGTTCTCAGACCTCGCTTTGAATTCATAGCACTTGAGTGTTTACCAAAGTTATGGGCGTGATCTAGGCAAGTGTTTTCAAGCAAAGTGAAAGAAAGTAGGGATATAAAGTGTTGCAAAAAAAAAAAAAGATTACAAGACATGGAAACTACAATACTACATGTTCAGGGCAAGTGGAGACATACTGCTGTGTGATCTCATCAAATCACAAAACCACAAGTTAAGCCTGTAGACTCTTGAACATTTTGTGTAAATGTGGAAACACCTGCTCACCGATTCAGAGAATCTCCTCATCTGAAATGCAACGTCAGCTGTTTGTTCAAATCCTTTATACGGACTATTTATGTTTCACGTTTTCCTTACAAGCACCCTCTCGTGGCCGTCCAAATAACTGTTACTGTTAGTAACGTGATATTTTTATACCACCTCTAAACGTTGTAGGGAGAAGTTCAGGTTGAATAATCGGATGTACAAAAAGTCTAATCAGACGAACCATCAGTCAGTGTTCACTAACTTCAATCGAACCTTGTCCATGGCGGCAGATCAGAAGCCACACTTGCACTGACTTGCAAGCTACTTTATCTCATAGACATGATAATTTACTATTTAATAGCAGAACAGTATACATAATTGAAATAAGTATATGAGGACTGAAAGGGCAGCAAACTGGTTTGAAACAAAAGGCCACAACAGCCACTTTTTCAATTCAACACCCATGTGGCCTATTGAAGTGCTCTTAAACTTATCTTTGCTTTTTTTTTCTTGTCAATTACAGAATAATTTCACCTCTTCGGGCCTTTTTTTTAATGAAATAATCTGAGATGGAATAATCATCATTTGGCTGACTGATAGCCTCTAGACATGTAACAACCAATAATCAAATCAAGTCAAGTCAAGTCCATTTTTATTTGTATATAACCCAATATCACAAATCACAAATTTGCCTCAAGGGGGCTTTGCAATCTGTACAGCAATACAACATCCTCTATCGTTGAACCCTTGATTCGAATAAGGAAAAACTCCTTAAAAAAACCTCTTAAAGGGGAAAAAATGGAAGAAACCTCAGGAGGAGATATAGAGGAAGGATCCCTCTCTCAGGACAGACAGATGTACAATAGATGTGTGTACAGAATAGACAGAGAATGCAAACAGGATGATGACATTATAGATGGATTTGTATATGAAGTATATGACCAGGAGGATGTCATTCAACTTCCAGGTGCCCCCCAAAAACAGATAGGAACCTGAGTCACGCAAACTCCATCACCATGGGGACTTGGGAAGAGGACAGACTACGCATACACACAGAGGAAACTCACATCACACCATTCACACACACACACACACAGAGGAAGGACAGATAAGAAACTACACACATGTCACAGAGAGAGAGAGAGAGAGAGAGAGAGAGATGAGGACATCATTAAATAAAAATTGGGTCACAAGCATATTTAGCTTTGTTTTGATGGATCAAAAGCTAAAAACGTGTTTGGGAACCACACCTGAATGTTACGAAGGCTGATAATGGATGATTATTGGACATACTGAGCTCCCAGAGATCTGTGGAGTTCCTTCTTTTAGAGCCAGCTGTGTGTTTGTTTCATCGCTCAGCAGGCGCCCCGAGTCTTCTTGCATGTCTCAACTCTGTGTGTGTGTGTGCGCGCGCGTGTCTCTTTAATTCAGCAAAATCTTCAGTGTTTATAGATCTTATGTAATCGTTAATTAACCCCCAACCTTTATGTGGTTCATGAATAGCGTTCACATAATGAAATGAAACTAATCACAGTGAGATGATTGGATCCATTTCAGGAATATTGTGTAAAATTTTAATTATTGGAAAAAAAAAAAAAAAAAAAAGGATGAGCTGAAATTGTACTATTGCCTCTGATTTTTCATTGGGAGGAAAGTAGAAAATCACACATTGATAAGAAAGAAAATTATTTTTTCACAAATTATATAGATAACATATTGTTCTCCACTCTTACTCTAGATTATAAGATCCTTGTGTTTATGTTTGTACATTTGTATGCATGTCGTAGTATAAGTAAGTAAGTGTGTGTGCACCCATGCATGTTTCTGTGCACTTGTGCATCTGATTCCTAATTGGTCCATGCTGGCAGGGGCACCTGTAAGAGATCCATCTCCTCCACAGGCGGAGAGGCCAAGCGCCGCAGCATCTCCCACACAGATGGACCTCACAGCGGGCGACTGTCCATGCGAACACCCTGGCCATCCACCAACGGATGGTGTATCACAGTGGGAATGTCGTTGCACATCAATCCCAATAAAGGCCTGGCCTGCCTCTGCTATGACATTTAGATGCTGTGTATCGTTGGGTGAGAAAGGCAGGGAGTTTTTCTTTGTGTATTTGCTTTGGCGATGGAGGAATAAGCCTCCCGTGCCAAGGATTTTATGTGGGAGGTTGTGACTGTGTGTGTAATTTTGTGTCTGTATGCATGTCAGGAGCAGAAAATGATGAGTTCAATTATTCATAAGCCACATACAAAGCATCCAGTATTATCTCTATGTATTTCAGGAATGTGTAATTGTCTAGATGCCTTTTTTTAGTCAATTAAACAGTAAAGTTGGTACCAGTCTGTACATTTCAGTCCAGTATAAGATCCTTGATCTCTCACTTCAATAATAAAGTTTGAGTGGGAAAGTAAGCGTACGATGTTGTCACAAAATATCAAGAAAAACATAGAAGCCACAATAATAAGAATGAAATCCACAACACTTCTGGCTAAGTAAGAAATTAATTTCATGTGCGAATTCCTTTTTAGAAATTAATACAAGGAAAAACATGGAAATGCTCATTCTCGTGAGACAATGTGATGATTTGTAAAACATGTGTTTTGTTGTCACTCTGTAAAAACATTACAACACAAAACCAGTGTAGGACTCAATAGAGGGGCTTATATTAAGGTTTTTTGATAAATCTGTGATCTGCAATTGATCATTTGTGCTCTCGAATTGCTAATCAATGATTTGTACGCCAACGGCTGCACAAACACAGACAAAGACATTCCTCTGGAGTCTTAACCCCCCCCACTACACAACATGATAATTGCTAGCTTGCAGCTCAGAAGACAAAACATGTAAATACAATAACTTTACAATCACAAGAAGGTGTGTTCCTCCTCTTTTTGGGGAGGCCTGCTACCTCCCACCACCTCCGACCCCTAGGCCGAGCTATCACGTCTTTCACCAGTGTGTCCCGGACGTTATAGTTGACGCAACACAACTTTCAGTGCCTACTGTTACATAAAGAATACAAACTATAAAGATACAAATGACAAATTTGAGGAAGTATATCAACATTATGTCCATTGTTGCGAGCTAACTCAGCATTGTGTTTAATATGCTGAAAGTACCAAATGATGAATGGTTGTGTTTGCCTTTTAAAGATGATTCATATGGTGTTTGGTAACTTGTCCACCGACATGCCTACTTTGGTGACTTTCAATACTTTCCCTGTAATTGCTTACACACAAAATGTATTTGCTGATGTACAAATTGCCCACTGAGAAACCCTCAAAAGAAAACAAGAGTAAAACAAGCTATAAGAATAATTGTAGAAGCTTCCTTGAGGTCTCATTGTGACCAGTTTTAACTTGTTTCATATTAACCATAACAAATAGCTACAATAACAATCACATCATCAGCAAATGTGAAAAATAACAGGATTACCTCTTTTAGACCTACTGTATGATTTCATTGATTGACTCTCAGGATTGTAAAACATTCATCAGGTCAATGCTGACAAACTAAGCCACTAAATAGAAGCATATTTACCCAACTCTTCTCACTTACTGTAAACCATAAAAGATGTAGAAAATGTTCCTGTAAACTCCGTTTCTGTTGATGGATAAAAACCGCAAACCTAGAAACTGTTTGATAATGTTTATTTTTTCATTGGCTCTCATGTTTGGAGGAGGTTTTTTTTTCCAAAGTATTATGCAGCTCCGTACACGTTTATCATGGGTGGTCCCTGTGGAGATCAAATCCTGGTTCTGACATTATTACCTCTGCTAATTAAAGGACTAGTTTACCCCAAAATGAAAATTCAGTCATTTTCTACCCACCTCCTTGTCAGTCACAGCTCCACTGGATCTTTTAGGACGCCAGTTAGCCCACATACTTTCTCCTTAGCCATCTCCAAAACTATTTACCACTCAAAAAAAAAAAAAAAACATGAATTATTCTGCTGTCAGTCATGGCTGCAGTAACACTATATGTACAACTGCATTGTTAGAGCAGACATCCGACATTTACCTCATTACCTATTAGGTCAAGTTTTATCACCATAAAGGTATTATGCCCCACAGCACCAAGCTCAGTCCTCTGCCACTGCCCTGCAGGGTTACTCAATGTGGAAAATGTAGGCGATAATGAGGTAAATATTTGATTGCCGCACCCACAGAACAGTTGTTTGGGTACAAAATCACTCGGATTATAATAAACAAGGCAATTTGAGGAAAAAATGTTTTGTTTTTTTAAGAGTTTTGTCAATTTCTGTTTTGGGAGAATGAGGAGATGGAACAATGGGGTCTTCCTTCCTTGACTCTTCCTTTTAAGGATCCAGGACCTTGTGTATGTGATATAATATAAAAAAGGATTTCACAGGTTTCAACAGCCCAAAACTTGCAAACTGACAGAAGGCAAATGTTAAGATTGCAGCAAGATGTTTTTCCTCTCTCTCTCTCTCTCTCTCCCTTTCTCTCTTTCTGTTTCTCCAAAGATATATTTATCATTCTGCACTTCTTGAGCTTCAGAGTGAAGTAACCCAGCTTGTGTTAGAGAAGCTGTTGGAACATATCAACACACACACACACACACACACCTATAATAAGGAGTAGGGGGAGAAATTAATAATACATGTGGTACAAGTGAGTGAGGAGTGAATGAATGAATCGTCTCCCGTTACGTAACACGGCGCTGTGTTCTGCAAAACATTGAGTAACTGCTTTCTTGGCGTCGGAGTTCAGGCTCAAGACATTTTGCTGGAGTAAGACTCCGGAGGAATGTCTGTGTTTGTGCGTGTGTTACAGCCTTTGGTTTTGTCTTAAGGGTCCAGCATGATTGAATAAACAGACAGAAAAGCAGACCAGCAGAAAATCAAAGTAAGATGGAACAAAAAAAAAAAAAAAAAAAAAAGTGAGAAAGAGAGAAAGGAAAAGAGAAAAAGAGAGAGCACAGACTGAGTTGCGAGAAAATAAGACAGAGAAAAATTGCCAAAACCAGAAAGAGAGAGAGAGAAAAAAAAAAACGACTATAAGGAACAGAGAGAAAAGAAAGAGAGGGAGTGTTATGTAACTTTGTCCTCACGAAGCCCTGCCAAAACTCGGCTTGGCTTGCCTCGCTACTACGACGACAGATTTTCTCATGGAACAGATTAAACGGTGCTCAAGCGGGAGACCAGCAGATGCAAGATGGATCCCAGCTCTTCCAGCTCACACACAAACTGTAGTAAAACACCTCAGTGCACTTTGTGTATACTGCCTGAGGACACTGAGACATGCCAGCACACCGCAGATGTAGGAACAGCGTGTCTTCACTTACAAACTGTATGCTCAGATGAAATTTAAGAGATACTCCATAAGGTCTGTTGCTCTGCGTAGCTCAGATTTAAAGCAGTATGATTAAGCTAATGGACTCTTGCCATTTTGGGTGCTTATGCCATGAATTAACAGTGTGAAACAGCTGTAAGCTTTTTTTTTTATGTGATTATTGATTGTAATTTAGTTGTCTGAGCTTGTGTGCTAGTCTTGCCGCTCTCTCTCTGTTAGATTTCGAAGAAAAACAAGCCGCTCACTTTCCAAGAAAACAAACCACAGACTAGTGAGTCTGGATTTTAGAGTGACTGAATGATGAGAAACTCATTTACAAACCAGAAGAATGAGAAGGACAGAAAGTTACGACCCGTCCGCAAGCATCGACAAACAACAAATGAAAAATAGGGCATGTTTCAATTTGTAGCATAAGGTAACAATGACAATGCTTTGTATGTATAATTTCCCATATGGTGCATTTCTAAAGAGTATTCAGAGCTGTATCTTTGTGCATTTATGAGAGAAAAATGAACTTTTCATTGCATAGAAATCTTTTGAGTGGAAGTCAAAACGTCAGCGCACTGACTTTAACAAACTCACTCGGTCTGTGATGCATTAATCCCAAAACAACATCAAAAACCCAGTTGGTGAGTCAGATGATCTGGACAAAATATTTGCTGACTATCATCTTAAACCATCTTAAAATTGGGTTTGTCATTGTGCTGAGTGGAAGATTAAGTAGCCCCGGAGGTAACATGGGGTAATAGTTACCTCAAATGACCCATTCCTGAGGGGTGTTTCATTTTCAAGACGGCTCTAAAAAAGCACGGTTTTATTGTGAGAGAGAGAGCCTGGCTTGTCTTAACAATCTCCTGAGAAAAAAAAATATCTGGCTCTTTAGCTGCTAAACGCTCCACTATGTTCACCGGCTCGTCGCAGATTTTCTGATTGACTGTTCGTTGCCGGGCAGGTAATCAGTTTATCAGAGCGTTTTCTTTTTTTGCAGTGGCTGGAAACAAGATTGATAAGAGAGGTGAGACTGAACCAAAACAGAAAATTTACAGGCCATGAAACCAAACCGAGAGGCCAAAAGATGCTAAAACGCCTCCCCAGAGCTAAGAGGAACTGCAGGGTTGAAGATAATTCTCTGAGGGATTATGACGTCAAGTGGCACACATAATCATTTGATCCATAGTTAAAATAAAAATATTGATTTGTGCAGATTTAAGTCTTTTGATGGCAAATGTCAGGGTACATATTAATCTGAGAGAACTTAAGTAATTCCAGAGTACAAATTACCGAAGTGAGAGGGCACTATGTAGTAATTTGGGGGAAATCGTTTGCAATTTTAGGGCACAAATGACCAATTTGAGAGACAGGGTGCTTGTTTTATGGCTGTTAAGACCTCACTGAACAGCTGATTTTTGTTTACATTAAGTCTTTCACTTAAATCAGCCTTAATGAAATCATTATGGTATTACATTGTGTTGACAGAAATTGTAAGTGTTTAAATGTTACCTTGAACCTTCACACTGTTTGCTCGATCATGTCATCCATTCATGTGTGCTTTGCTCTATTCCGCTAACAACTCGGCTCTCCCATTTACTGCCTAATTGGGCTCTCAAGGATAATGGCCGATTTGTTTGTTTGTGTGTGAGTGTGGGAGCGATCAAGAGTCTGTGGATGTAACTCTGTGTGTGTGTGTGTTCTGTTTCTAGCTCCACGTGTGTCCAAGTCAGTGTATTTGCATGACCGGCTTTGTGTGTGTTCGAGATGGCCCCTTTCCTCAATGTTAATGTCAAGTGAATGAGGCAGATCTATGGCAGGTGTGAGAACAGCTTGAGGCTCATGTCATTAGCCCGCCACCGGTGTCACTCCGTCCTGCGCTGATCCAGCCTGGCACCATCCATCCACCACATGCCGTACACACAGTCTTTTATTAAAGCGTGTTTTTCGCTGCAAAATTATTTAACGTGGACAAGGTCTCTGATTGTGACTGTAAACAGTTTATGAAGGAACCTGAGGCGGACTCCGTGGGGAGCTCACTTTGAGATTCATCCAGGCTTTGCCCCAGCTGCCCTTCACTGTGATTATTTTATGTGTTTCAAGTGGTTTTTGCGTACTGTTTCGCTTGTTTACCTGCAGATTTTTACATGGATCTTTTGGTTTCACTGTCCAAACTAGAGCTACAGTCACTCTCCACATGACCATTGGTTACATAAAGGTTTGAATAAAAACAAAAATGTGCTCCAGATTTAAAAGAAAGTGAAAAGTGAGAGGGGCGCAGTAGGTGTTGAAGTGTGTCATCTCAAGCGTTTGACACTTTTGAATGTGCAAGAGTCAACATGAGTGGAGGCTTGGGTGTGGACAAGGCACGGAATTGGGACAAAGTGACAGACTGCCCCGGTAAGCCTTTGGCACTGTCATCACACTGCATTGTGGGTAACACCGCATGACACAACCACAGGAGTCGGAAAATGAATTTTCCACCGTGGGCGCATGGCTTTGGGGTGATTAACAAGGTAAATGTTACTCGATACTAATTAACACTTATTGATGCTGATTAATGTGCATTTCAGGCACCATAAATGTTTAATTCTTGTTAGATGCAGCAAATGGAAACCCCTTGGTGGTTTTGCCTTGAACTAATTTATGTGCATGCTTAATAAAGGAGTTGTAATAAGCAGTTGGTGGTCTTAATAGCTTGGCCTCATCTTTGAAAAACACTCACCTGGATACTGTGAAAAAAAAAAGGAAATATTTGCAGTAAATGCACAGCACACTGAACACCTTTTTAGATGTGGCCCATTGGGAGCTAATGATTATTTTTAAAGTTAGGCATTAGACCTGTGACTGCTGACTGCAGCCTGTCAATGGTGCATTATATTCTTGCCAAAAATATTCTAAGCTTTTTTTTCTTTTTTTTTAAGTACAGGGAAGCTTTGCTGAGCATGCACCCTTTTTTCTCCTGCTTGTCATTTGTAAAGATACAGTACACAAAATCCAATCTGACTCCTGTTGCCAGGTACAACCACAGTCTGCTGCTTCAAGCAGAGGTGGAAGAAGACCTCAAGCATTTTTGCCTCGATAACAGTAGTAATACTACAGTGCAAAGATATTCCATTATAAGGAGAAAAGTAAACAGTTTTAGCTGTAAGATGTAGCTGTCAAGTATCAGCAACGAAAGTACTTATTGTAAAAAAAAAATACTGTATCAGTGGAGACACAAGTCCTTCCTCTACAGATTGAGAAAATTCTCATTGTTTCTTAACATTACGTACAAGTAGTTTGGGATTGGAGATGCATACCAGTTGTTTAGCTGGTTTTCTTTTCCCCTTATCCTTTCTAAACCTCTATAAAAAATATATATATCTAACATCAAAAATATGTCTAGCTACTAAAACAAAGTTGTACTTCTGATTCAGTAAAGTGGAGGCTTTGGACATTTCCCAAACAACAGTGATATTGTGTTCAGTTATCTCGTGTTTAATGTCAGATCTTAATCTACAAAAGAAAGAGTAAACCTCCTCTGGAAATCTTAGTTTAACTTTTCATCTTGCTGCAGTGATGCATAAGTGTACTCCAGGGTGTGTTTGTACACTGTGACATCACTGGTGGGTGTGGTTACACACCCAAACACAAGAATTAGTGACGAGGAGGGAAACACAGATGTTCAGCTTGGTATTGAGTTAAATTTTTAAATGTATAACTCCAGTAATTTTGTAACTAACAAAAAAAAATGAGCAAACCAGTGCTAGCTGGCAAGTTACAAGCCGTTGCCATCTCGTCTGTTGCCTGTGTGTGTGTGTGTGATGAAGCAAACACAAAATTATCAGTATGCATTGCAATCAGTGAACGCTAAAACTACAGTAATAGTGTAGTAACATTTCATTTTCAATAAGGTTAATTACAGTTTAGGCATGAACTTGCAGTAGTATGCACAAAAAAATGTGCAAATGAACATGTCTGGTCCTATCAGTCTGAGGTGAGGTTGCAAACCTCCAAGTATTGAATAAACTGAGTGCTGAACTGTGTGTCTTGCTCAAGGGCACCGATTTGAGTGAAATACTGTGTTGCTGTTTTGTATCCCATTCACATTTTCCCTCCGTGTAGACATAAAGGTTCAGCAAGGTCACGTCTGTACTGTCCTACAGCAGCTGTAACACAGCAAAGCTTGTTTGTTGGACTGGGTGGCTCTGGGGAACGCCATGCTGCCACACTGGTTGCCCCAGTACACACCGGCCACACACAGACGCACAAGCACACACACACACACATATGAACAGAACGACCTACACACAAGTCTATGATCACAGTGTTCATTGTCAGTGCGAGCCAGGGTGGCACAAACAAACACAAATGGTTACCATTCTTGTTAGAGATCAAACATGCACACACAGACATACACACAAAACGCTCCCACACACAATTGCATTGACATACCAGCCCACATACTGAGAAACACACACACACACACACACACACAATCCCCTGAGCCCAATATAGAGTCCATTACTTTGGAATGCCACACTGCTTTCCTCTAAACACGAGATGTACTCAGACATCGCCGGGCCTGACTGGTGTGAGTCACACAGGACTCGAACAAACCAACATGATTGCCTAGTTACCCGTGTGGCTGCAGCGACTACATGTTTAAGGACTGAGTGACTCACAAACGCCCAAGATTACCCTGACATTAAAACCCACAGCTTGTGTAAATACAGTTCTATTATTCCCACTGAGCTCTCTCATTCACTGTTTGCAGTGGAGTGATTCATACAGTCGCAACACGTGACCGACAAGAGTGCCTTTGCCTTCGGACTGGAAAGCATGCATTTAGACTGGTGGGGGTTTCCCCACTGAAATGGACGGCTGGGGTTTCATTCTGCAGAAGTCTTCCTATAATTTATGTTGAGATTATCAATTATGAGCTCAAGAAAAATAAGACTGTATGACATCATTGAGTTGCTCTTCCTTAGAAAGTTTCAAGAGCAGTTGCTAAACATCTAGAATGATGCAAGAAATGAAAATGTGTCGTACTGATGAAGGAACATGAAGGAAAAACCTTCTTTTTTTTCTTCATCCCCCCCACACGTACAGACTGATATTGACACTGACAACAAGAGTGTATCTTTTTCTAATCTTTAAAATACTTCTACCCGCAGGAACTTCTTTGTTTAAACTCCAATGTCAGCAAGAGGCAACTTTGCTGAACCCTCCTCATCTTTCCACACAGCGTTTTAACCATTACCACATTTTACATGAGGTAGTTCATAAAATTAGTCATAAGAAGGCAGACCTAGCCAAGACAAAATGCTGACCTGTTGCTGATATTACAACAGAATTTTAACCGTCATCATTTTCTCTTTTTTTTCCTGCATGGTAGCGCTTCCCATTCTTGACTTTTCAGTGTGTTGGTGTCAATGAGTTGACCTTTACTAGGTTAGCAAAAACCTTTCTCAGCTTCTGCAGTTGTCAAACGAGAATCAAACTATGCACTGAGCTGATTAAACTCAATAACAGGAAAGACTGCTAATCTCGGGAAAAAACCCAGAAAAACATGCTTAAAGTACAACGTGCGTCATGCAAGACTCGCTCATACAAACAGATTTGATGTTGCACGACGTACAAATGATTTAAGAGAATTTGTGGCATTCTCTAATTTTCTCTTATGAGTTTTGTGTTTAAATATGATACCGAAAGCTACTCAAAGAAAATGTATAACTAAAATAAACTTAATCCAGAGTTAATATTGGGTTTTCTGAGAGGTTTGAGAGGTTTTTTTTAGATTTTATTGCCATATTCTGGCATGGCAACTTCACTTTGACAGCTGCCTCAGAGTCTTTAAGCAGGTCGCTGTCCAGGATCATCCTCAGTGTAACATCACCTGCTGTATAATGTTCTTTCATCCATCTTCATAACCGCCATGTGCTTAATCGCCTACCATCTACTGTAAGTCGTGGACTGCTTCGCTGATGTTTTTTTGGCTTCTACCTTAAACCGTTCCCTCATTGTTTCTGTCACAGTACATCGCTGCTCTGATGACACGTCATTAGCAGCTGTATTAATGGGCTATTTTCTAATTGTTCTGGGTCCAGTGCTCAATTTGTTATTTTTTTCTGCCCGCTGGTTCCCGCGCAGCAGGTCTTGAAGCCCCACAATCAGTGTGGCTATTTGTGAATTAAACTTGTCCGCAAACAGCACCTACTCACGAGGAGGCGGCATTCATCAGGTTGAAACAAGCAATTTATAACAAGTTAAGTCAATCAAGAGAGTTCGGCGAATCCGACTTCAAACGCTTGTATGAGCAAACCTGACAGAAAGAAGTAAAGTTTAGGAGAATGTTATTGCGTTGGCTCTAAAGCCTCTCTCTGGACTTAAATTATTAGAGGGAATAACAAGCTCAATAAAGAGCAGAAGGTATATGAGGGGTGAAAAATCACACATTTAACCACTCCACATGGGATTAAAATCACTAATCAGCACATGCTAATATCACCCTACCTCACCAAGAGAGAAATATAACCCATACAGATGGGGCTGAAGACTATATTCTAAGGGCAATTTGCATTTTTTTTTTTTAATGCCTCTACTTCCTTGCGCTAGGCCTGCAGGGGTATTTTCTGATTTTCTAAAAAAAAAAAAAAAAAAAAAAATTGTGAATCAAGCTGTGGTGCAAACAAGCTCTCAGAGGGAGCAGTCCGCCAGCTATTAGTCTTCTTCCTCACCAACCACAAGCGCAAATTGCTTCAGGTTTAAGAGCTGGCGTCGTCATGCCCTTCCATCCTTGCATCTTTATACCTATTTAGAAAAGCCTAAACTCAATACACTGGGGGAGTTTGGGTTGCAAAGTGTAAATGAATTGGGCAAATGGTTTGGAGCGTTTCCACTACAAACAGCTATTATGAGATTATAATGTGATTTACACATAATTTGAATATGCATGACCTCGACAGACGCAAAGAGGATTTATTTTATTTTTGCCAGCACTATTAGGCAGCTTTCCACTCATTGCACGTTATTAGGGAATTCCATGGCGTTCCGGTTTGGTCATGTCGCTGACCAAACTCTTCATCAATTCATGATGCTGGGCCTGATTCTCCATTGGTTCAGGAGATGTGTCTTTGCGGCTGACTCTGCACTCCCACCTCCTTTAAGTGCATAAAAAAGCAGGAAGGGATTTCCTTTTTCCTGTCAGGATCATATTGTTATTATATTATTCATTCTAAGTACTGAGAACTCATCAACTTTTTGCAGAATCATATCAAATTTGGACTGTTTCTTATTATTTTTGTTTTGTTTTGTATTGTTTTGTAATGTTTTGTATTGTTTTGTATTGTTTTTGTTTTGTTTTGTTTCCAAGTTATTATGGTTAGCTCTTACACAAGCCGTCTTTTCTCCGGGCATGAGAGTCAGTCAGACAGGATGTGGAATGCCGCTGATCGGGTGGAGGATTCCCCTCGGAGTGAGGAGGAAGGGGGGGGGGGGGGGATTCCAAGTCTGGGTTACAGTGGGAGGGAAGGGGTCACGTTCCTGTTTGTTCACATTATGGGATGGCAGCCGGGGTGAAGATCTGGATGGGGGTGGGTCGTGCAGGGTCCTCTGGGGTCATTCGCTCCTATCATCACATTCACAGCTGCCGGGGTTGGGCTGAGTGGGAGGATGAGGGCAGAAAAGAAAAAAAATCTCCCATGATGTACACTCTCCAAGCATGCTGGACTTGGAGTTGGAGTTGAATGGGAGGGGGGGGTGGGGGGAAGAGATGGATCCTGTTGAATATAGCAGAGTAAAGCACCGTAGTGTTGCTGTCCAGCATGAATGAATGAGTCTAAGAAAAGGAACATAGATGCTCAGCCAAACTTCCCTGGATAAACAAAGGTTAAAATAAAACTCGGCGGTCTGAATGCGCTGCTTCTGCAGACTGAAGGGCTTCCCAATTACAAAAAAACTAAAGCTATAATAATAAAGGAAACCTCTGTTCACACTAATCCTGATCCTTTTTTTTTTTTCATTTACTATAACAGAGATTTTTTTGTCAGAGGAAATTAAAAAGGAAAGTTCCAGTCATGACCATGTGGATATGTAGAACAAAATCACATACTGCAGCATGCAAAACCTACAAATGACATATATCTGAATACTCATGTCAGAGCGGTTTGTCTTTTCACAACAAGAAGTTAATCTAACATCATTCACCGGGGACATTTGTCATAGATTTGGCAGTTAAAACCGCATAAGCATGTAGTACAGCTCCGAAACAGCTCTGTGACATGTTTACTGTCCTGGCTGCAATGACCTAAGTATCTTTCCACTCTCTCAAGCATCTCTCTACACCGCTGCCATATCCTTAGCTACACTGTTAAATGTTTGTTTCCACTACCTGTTTTGCCTATCAATTCATCTGTGTCCTCTGCATTTCCCATTTGCAGGGATACGGCGGCTTCCTTCCTCTCATGAACAACAGGATGTGTGCTACTTGGTCCGTACGTGTGAGTTTTTGTAACCTACAAATCATTTTTAGCTCTCTATAGTGCCGGTGACTCTATTTCCATTTTGCTTCCCCCAGCTGCTGCTAAACAGATTTTAGAGGGGAAACTGATGATAAGCAAAAAAAAAAAATGCAACTCACATATTCAAAGTCTTGCTGTGACTTTGACTGCTGATTTTTTTTTTAGTGGTGAATTTTATGAATGAGGTAAGGACATACATAAATTCTAATTGCAAAACTAAAAAGTGCCTACATTAATGTGATGTTCACATTACGACAAAGCCAAGCATGGCCGGCTACGTTGTCGCCAAGTCGTCATTGAAGTGGTTATGTCGTCATGGGCTTGTGTACCGTAGCCTATTAATTTATGACAATCTTTAATAGCTAGTAAACATGATTTAGTATTATTACATAACACGCTACCACAGCTAGCTATTGCACATTACATATCTGGTACCCCCACAATAGCTGCCACCCTCTGCCAAGCTGCCTTTTTTCGTTAGTGTCACAGTAAATGAAGCAGGGTTAAATAGCACAGGGAACTGGCTAACAACATTATTTAGATGCAAGAGAACAGGAATTGTGGGGAGAGACAAGGGGAGTGGAAATGGTGAAACAAAAACATACGACTGGTTGACGCTTCACCGCGTCATTGGAGCGCTCAACTTTGATTCGTCACGTCCGAATGCAGCGACAAGTGTCGGGTGTCAGTTTGTAGCTTCATGTCGCCGGTTTCCATTGAAAATAACTCGCAGCCTGTGGTTTTGTCTCCAGTAGTCTGAACACACAGTTACAACCTAATTCCCGAGTGAGTAATGAAGCAGTGGTGCAAAATGAAGCAAACCATTACGGATAAATAGTTTTTTGTACATTACCAGGATTAACAGAGCCTGTGCGTGTCTCATTCATATCGTTCAGTCATAAACTCCTGAGGTACAGTTTAGTCATTTTCCAACCTGCTCTCATCTTTTTTTTTTCTTTCTTGCATTGTCAGGTTGAGATTCTGATGATTCGACTCATTAACTCAAGGCACTCTCTAAGTGCAAGGCCGATAATGGAGATGAGGAACCAAATTGAGCCTGTCTTTGAAAACTGTGGCCCTGCACTGTGGAAATGATGGGCGCTCAGCTTCATTACTGCGCAGCATGCACTTAACTGATGTTATTATGACTGTCCACTGCTTAATACGATGATAGAAAACAAGTTAGAGGACAATAGAGGCATGTGAGCAATCTAACACGCCATGGAAAGCTTATAAACCGGCTACAAATTGAAATGTGTTGAGTCAAAACCGTCCACCACCATGAACAGGATGAAATATTTGAAGTGTTTTATTTTTTCAACCTCAATATAAGGAAAATATATCATTGTTTAAGGTGTATCATTCAGTAACACTCTGGAAACCAAGAATTCAACTTATCCCTCAGTAATAATTGTTGATAAGTCGGTGTTTTCATTTTGCACCATCAATCACATTCTAAGGCATAAATGCATCGACTGATATCTCACATATATCTCACTTTGGAGCGAAGCTGCTTTCTTATTCCACCATGGATCAGCATTCAATTTATCTCACTCCCTCGCTACGATTCACCAGAGGTGATAAATCTTCGGAGCTAAAGCAAAAGCTAAAACAACTGACCTCAGCGCTCACTGATGATAACAGCTGCGCTCCTTTAAACTGAAATCAATACTTTATCTTTTACATTTTTTTTTTTTTTTTTTTTACATCTTACACATTTAGTTGATGCAATCATTGGGAACTGGATGGTTCGCTGTCTTGTTCGAAGATGCTGAATCGTTCAACTTCACTTCATTTCACCAGGAAGATTCACTCAGTTTCCATGGAGTACTGAAAAAACAACAACCTTGTGAGACAAAAACAATAAAAGCAAATGAAATAATAGTAAGATCCTATCCATTCAAATGTAACCAAACAGACTGTTCTTGACAGTCACGTTGTCTCTTAAGAGGGATCAAACTTGTGACCCTCTGGCTCTTGGCTGGTCTGTCTAACCCTTTGGTCACCCTGCTGTTCTGTCATATCATAGGAGTGCAGTATTCAGCGCTGGATGTTTTCCCCCATAGACCAAACCAGAGCAATTCAGCGCATTGACACACTTCACGGTTTATTGGTCAAGGTAAAGCGGAGGCTTCTGTTTCCACAGAGAGCCAGTCATGAGACGGAGACGGCTGTGAGTAGACCCTCCTGACCCTCCCGTCGATGCATTTCTGTAAATTGGCTCTTTGATTATGAACACAGGTATACACACACTCACAGGTAGGATTAAGTGCACTCATGCATACTGGAGGTCTGCAGTTTTTGTGCACAGGTAAATACATCTTTTACAGTATATACGTGTACTAGAGCACAACAGGATTAGCGGCTGCATCTTCTATATGGCAATATGGGAGCACAACATTGCAGTATTGAGTATGCAAAAGAGTAGCTAAAAACACAGTACTGTAAAATCAAATACGACATTTCTACAGGAGACGGGTGAATTTTGAGATGAATCTGTAAAATCAATATCAATTAATAATGCACTCACTGTATTTAGAAACTAGCAAACATAATAGGATTACAGAATGCACTCACTTAAAACAATAATAATAATAATATTCCACATACACTTGAGAGGTTTTCCCATTTTCAGCTGCTGGCTCTGTGACCAGTATTAATTCTTTGGGGATACATTTTACTCAATTGCACCTTCCTCTTAGGCTGCATGCAAACCCCATAACCGGCAGTAACCCTTCCAGCTGAAATGTATATTCCACGAGTAACAAAGTTTCAAATATATAAATAAATAATATGCTTGGCGCACAACTTAACCACACATAACTCAGCTGCATTAACTTGTGTTGCTGCTTGCATCTAGAAAATAGAACCATGTGTTTGAGTTGATTTGCCGTTACAGCAAAGTTAACTCAACTCAAAAACACAGTTATATATTTTTCACTTGCCGTGTTGTGCTGCAGCCCGACCCGAAATAAAATGACATAACCCTTCTTAAATTCAAATGAAATTCAATGACAGTTGAAGGCTTTGACTTGCAGTTTTACTACGGTTTAGCTGAAAGTACAAGTACTGTGGCAAAAAAAATCCAGAGTGCTTCATTTGTTTCAAATAGACCATTCTGCTCGTGTGGATGTAAGGTGCTGTCAACGCTGTGGGTTTCTGCCAAAAAAGGGTAGTTCTGGAGAAAAAAGTTGGTCATGGATCTACTATTGTGCTTTAGTTTGGCCAGTCAAACACATGCAACTACACACACCTGGTACACTTATTATATCCTATGAAAACTAATAAATTACGGCTGCCAGAGGGCACATGTGGCTCCTTTTGAGCAGCCAATAGCTACTTTTAACAGAAAAGTCATAAGGGGTTGCCAGATGACATCACACAGTAATTAGCACATCAATACATTTGCTACACAGTCCTGTTTTTCCCAAGCTTGTAGCAGGAAAGGGGGGGGGGGGAGGGGGCAGCGGGGGGCACACTGTGTGAAGCCCTGCTTTAGACAGAAAAGCCTTTTAGATCAGCATCAACTGTACCATTTATTATAAAATGCATTTCCTTGATGGTTTAGAAAGCAGCCGGCGTTGTCACTTGTCACTTTAAAGAAATTATATCGCCAACAAATTGATCGACGCCGCACGTTACGTCACTTAAAAGCTTTCCATACATGCCAAGCCATACGGATTGGCACTCACCCTCCCCGCACACTTATCTCTCTCCAGCATTCATTTCCTCTCTCTCTCTCTCTCTCTCTCTCTCTGTTGGATCGCTGCTTTAGTGCTCTCCTGGGATGCTAAAAACCCAGAATGCATCGTCCCAGCAACCGCTTAACATTACTGTAGTCGGGTCATCTGAACCTGACCCCCCCCCCCCCCCATTTCTGAGATGAACATATGACGTATCCCTCAGGTTGGATGAAGCAGAGTCGTGACTCATCTAGTGTACAATTGATAGATGTGGGAAACATGCCGGAATTGACCTTTCTTTGTATACATGTCTCGCAAGTGGAATTCTGGGTAACTTCCTCTCTGGCACTGTGTCTCGGAGATCAAAGTGCATGACTCAGTTCATCAGAATTCTGATAATTAAGTTGTTTAAAAAGCTTTGGCTGTGTGTCATGGTACAATGTGCAATGTGTTATTTCTAAAAACCTCTTTGTGTTACGATGATTTGTTTTCCAGAACTATTTTAGTAAAAAAAAACTTCTATATTAGCAAATACATTATTCATACTTTTTATTTACATTTACACACTATTAATATCCTCAAATTATTATTAACATATTCCCAAATCCCTTTTTATATGTGGTTATAGATAATGAACTCTTTATTGCTTTGCACTGTAGATTCTCACTTTAATCTGTTGTCATAGTTTCAAATCCACCTTGTAAACATCTTTCTGTCTCCCACCTTCTCTCTCTATATCCAGATTTACGCTTGTGTTTTACAGCAGTTTTGCCGTAGATCACGGTGAAATTGACTCATAGCTCACCATCAGATTTCTGTGGATAGCACCACCTCAACGCTAAACAGATGTGTCGTATATTACCGGGCTGTGACCTGCTGTTATATACTCCCAAATAAGTTTTTATTCTTACATTCACTTTTTGATATGGGGTGAAATATTGTGTAGCTAACATTACTGGAAATGACAATGCTGTGCAATTATTTATAGGTGAAGTAACATCTTGTGTTCACTATGTGTTAGGGAGTCACAATAACAGCGAACAGAAGGTTTGCAGTGAAATGTTCTTGTTCACTATATTTTTATTATTGGAAATTTGTTGGAGAAATCACAAGCAGCGCAAAACTGACCGATCACAGGTGTTTTGGTCTCCAAGATTGGACTGAGTCTTGTTCAGCTCTCTGTTTTATTAATTTTAGGTTTCCTTTTTAACATCTGGCCTGGGAAGATCACGGCTTGGGTCAAAATAACCACTGTAGTACCTACCGTCATAATTACTACACCCACTAGAGGCCTTCAGTCACTTGAAAAATACGTTGCTTTGTGGGTACTTCATTAAACAACTGATCCTTGGGAGGACAGACCTTTAGGATACATAAAGGGGGTCCCCCCTAAAAGTTCATGTGGAAACTTAGCATGGGTACGGTTGTGTTTTGAATAATGCTTTTGTCATCAGCACTAGGCAATCATGTAAACATCACTAAAGATCTGTGCTGATTCTCAATACAGTTATTACTCATCCAACTTGCTTCCTCTTGTCCAGCTCCTGTTTCACAATGACTCAGGTTATCTGGTATAACTACTTACTGTTGGGGCTTCAAAACATTGTTCAAAAGCACTTTAAAGGAGACCTATTGTGCTCATTTCTAGCTCTATATTTTTATTTTTGGACTGCACTAGAGTAGTTTTGTATGATTCATAGTTCAAAAGTTCTTTCAGTTCTTTATGTATCTTATACTGGCCATTATACAGCCCCTCAGTTCAGCCTCTGTCTCTTCACAGGCAGTCTTAGCTCCTGTCTCTTTAACCCCCCCCCCCCCCCCTCCTGATGAGCCCACTCTGTCCTGATTGGCCTGCTTTTCAGATAACTAAACTAAATAACAGGAGAATTACATTGTGAAGAATTTACAGGAAATGAAACATGTTCCTCATTGAATTAGCAGAGCTTCGTTAGCGGCGCTAAAAACCATTCGACACAACAACACATGGACATATTTGGAGCTATTTGTTCAGTGGATCAGTTAGAAATAATGTAGGGAGGAATAGTACAAGCAGAAACAGCCACAGTGATGATGATGTTTGATGAAGAGCTGCAAACAACCAGCACACCTCCAACAGGTAAACTACTTATTTTACTTTGTCCTGCTGTGTGATGGAAAAACATTCACAGCACGCTAGCTCGACTTGAGTCATGGCTCGGTGTGACTACTCCCAAAACAATGGAAAAACACCATAATGTTAGCAGAGTAGAGTAGTGAACTTGTGCACTGCGCATGGAGCCGATGTCCATATAAAGAAATCCATCATGAACTGATGGCAGCTCTGGTTGAAAGTAGAAAAAACCGTTGGAAACCGAGCGTTCAGAGCAGCTTTTTGCTCACAGGGATTACCTCTACATATATTTACCTCATTATTTGACACTTGGGCCATGTTAAATATGAATATCTGACATTGTAGCATTATATATATGACTGAAAATAAGGAAAACCATAATAGGTCCCCTTTAAGAGTAGCTGTTGAAGAAGGGAAGAACACGTCTCATTCAGTTTCCTCAGCCAGACCAGGACTTAACCCAGTAGCATTCCTGTCATATGTTATGCTCCTCTAAACACTGCAACTGTTCAGCAGGCATCCATCTCCGTTAATGACGGAGGTCTTATGATTTTGATTCACCTACAGTGCATCAAAACCCAAGATCACTAAGACATGTGATGTAATGAAGCAATTACATTAACTCTGCTTGTTTTGCTGCAGAGTCACTCCTCAGACTGTTGCTCATTGTGCCTGCTCTAACGCTTTTAGATACTGAACTTTTCTTCGCTCTGAATATCTTTGCATTTTGATTAGATTCAAGTGACAGGCAGTTGGGGTGCCACACACTGAATATGTTAACAAAATCAACTCTCTCATGGATCCAAATGGTAATCCCACCAAACGGCATACATTGTGAGACAATCAGTCAAAAACGTAGACACAACATGCGCAGCTTCTGAAGCAGGTTAATTTCTTATTATCTATCTATCTGATTTCTCTTTCCAAATGACAACAACAAAACTTTTTTTTTTTTTTTTTTTTTTTTTTGCCTAATTGCAGCCGTGAATTTTTAATCAAGCACCAGACTCTGTTTGCAAATTAAGAACTGGCCATTATCTGCTGTGCATAGAATTTCAGGACACCTAATTAAAAGAGAGTGACCATTTTTTGGCATTGTTTCCAGGTTTTTTACGCAGTTAGTGTTGGAAGAGAAACAGAAAAGGTTTATTTTCTCTGCATGATCCCTGACATTTGCTGTGGTGACACTTTTACAAAAGAACTCTGACTTTGTGGTCGATGTATGTCCTCTCCTGTGCTCCTTTTTTATTGTATGTGTTGAGGTTTTCAGCTTTAGTATTAATATTAAAGTTGTGGTTTGGTTACTGTGGGAGAATAAAATCGCAGCATTGATTTAAATGTCGAAAGAATTTTAAAGAAACCTTCATAAATGGTAGTTATATGCTTATAAAAACATTATGTTTAGTCATTTCTTACCCGCATCTTGCCCTGTCCCATGTTATCTTGCCCCAATAAAATGTATGTTTCTGCAACAATACTGCCTACATGTCTAGTTCAATAAACGTAAAGTTCAGTAGACACCACCAGTAAACAAAGAACAAAACACATGTGCAGTGTGAAGAACATGAGACATACACTAACACATGTAAACAAGGCCTGACAAGCACAGAGCGGTGCTGCTTATCTGCGTGTTGTTTATGCTTATTATTTTGTTGCTATGGATACATATCGTCACACACCAGCATCCCACGTGCCACCACATCGCCACAAACATCAGTCTCTGCTTCATGGCAACTGCAATGATTGTATACAGTCATATGACTCATGCTATCTTTGCATCAGAAATAAAACGATGTCCACCACGGAGGAAACGAAATATGCAGGAATTTGATTTGGTGACACTGGTGCAGAGATGTTAAATACCGGATACTAATGGAAGTAAGGTGTAAATGCTAACAGCCTGGAAGTATTGTTTACTGCATTACATATAAATTGATATAAGGATGTAGCAAATAAAAATAAAGCTAAATAAAATCTTTAAAGGAATCGGGTACATGGACTGGGACACAGCTAACATCCTATACCACATACTCACTCTATAGCAGGTTGTAACCCTGTACTGTGTTCATGCTGAAAAGGTGATAAAGTACAACAGTAAAATACACTATAGATGCAAAAACAGTACAGCAATATAGCATATGTGGTACAAATTTGGGATGCAGCTATTGTGTATCCTATAGTTTTAGGATAACCATCACTCAACATGTTGTATGCTAAAGTATTAGCATTGCGCCTAACTCAAGATAGCAAATGCTCAGTGTTCCCATTAGGCTGCATTTATGTCAGATCGGATGGAAGGTAGCAGCCATCAGACCACTCAACAAGCGCAGGGAGCGGTGAACTGGTTATATAATGGTAAAAAAATACTGTGCAAGGTCGATATGGCGCAATATCTATAGAATTTGTATGTAAGCACCTTGATGATGACCCTTGGTTTTGCGTGAGGTATCTGTTTTCTCTCAGAACATTCTTGTAATTACACTTTTGACGTTGACATTAACAGCACATACAAGTGGGAAACTGGTAATTACGGTAACTCCCACATTACATGAACACGAAAACATGCTCTCTGTCAATCAATACATGGTAAAGTGCATTTTACATACCGATCCACATAGCGTATGCTAAAGTTGTCGAGCCACTGATCTGTCAGGGTTAGAGGGATGGTTTCGATCTATATTTTCCAATCATTTAACATTAATACACAATTCAATCCCCCAAAATTTGTTGCATTTGTCAAACTGCATATTGCATATAAAAAAAAAAAGTATTGTGCTTTAATATGAATACTCTTTTGTCCCTCTACACTGCTTATAAGGTCAACAATGAATCATCAGTGCTTTAGGGAAGCATGACTCTTCCCTTCTATTAGGCCTACCTATCATCTGTGTGACGACAGGGACCCGTCCATGTACTCTCTGTCCCCGAAATCCATAGACTCATGACAAAATGTGATGCTGCTGAGTGCTGCAAATGTGCCCACAGCTGAGATCTCAACAAAAGAGACTCCGTTGTGGAGGCGCTCGACCGGGGCCGATGGGTCAAACAATGGCTCTCTGTTCCAAATATGTTGTTTGTCACATCGCCTGCCTTTAACTCGTCAATGCCGCTGTTGTTCCGCTTGACTTCAACTTTATCCCACATCTTATGCAACCGCATATGTAGTTTTACTCATATGTACTGTACGTTAGGCTTAATAATAGCTCAGCATTAGTCATAGTGGTTTGACTGATGCAGTGAGATTAAATGAGATAAGCTCCACTGAAAAGGGTGGCAACTGGTAGAGAGCACAAATTGTAATTAAAGTGTTGTTCAACTATATTAGCTGAAGGTAGTAATAAGCACTCCTCATTTACTACAACACTGTGTGAGATTTTTTTTTTTTTTCCCCAAAGCTGACATGACGTTTTACAAATAGAGATTTTATGTTAACGACATAATAAAGCATGAAGCAGAGACCATATCAAGGACATAAATCTCTTCATATATCAACATGTAGGCCTATTACCTCTGATTAATATTCATGTTCGTTTGATCTCAGGGTGAAGGGAAGTGGGGTATCACTGATCACCGCAGAGCAATGATTATCTCCATTCAAATTAGGTAAAAAAAGGGAAAAATGTCTCTGGAAGAGTGCCAGTGCGTATTTATAACATGTCATTCTAGAGCTGTGAGAGATATATGAGGGATCTTATATTAGAAACTCTCACCATGCACTTTGGGTGGCCTGCGCTTTTTTTTTTTTTTTTAATACCTCGTCTTCTTTCCTGCTTCTAGAGGAAACGAGTGAACGAGCAATGTGGTTTCGTGATAATAATCAAAAAATAGAAAGCACGCTTTGCAGCAAGAGACGTCAGCTCTCTTTTGAAGAGAGCCACAGGTGATTGAAATTAAAACACACACACACACACACACACACAGAGAGAGAGAGAGAGAGAGAGAGAGAGAGAGAGAGAGAGAGAGATGCACATTACCATCAGCAAAAGCAAAACCTGTCCCTCATGATATGTGTCAAGCTGCTGCCACTACAATAACCTCCACAGCATTTTGTGAATAATCATCTTTATGGCAACTCTATTATAACTTAATAGCTTATTAAACCGTCTCTACTGTCAAAGGGAGGCTCATAATAATTCTCATGGATCTCTGGACAGTCATGAAAAAGAAGAACTCTATCAGATTTGTTTCATAGACCACAGAAATTGATCAGATCTTTGACGATCCCCCTGAGTTTGCAGGCGCCTTGTAATATTGTTGCCGTGATTTGGGCTTTACTGAGAGGAGAAATATTGAGTCAAGTCCTTCTCTGCAGACTTTCCGCTCTACTTTCAAGGCTGAAGTTGCCAAAAGACAAGGTGTCAGTAGCCTCTATACACACACACACACATCTGTTTTATTGTATCTATTATTCCTATTTTATCTTATTTTATTTTAACTTACTTTTTTGATCAATAGGTATTCATGGAAACGTCTTTCTTTAATGTTAACTACATCCTCTTGTGCTGCTGTATCAAATTGAATTCCCCCTATGGGTCATTAATCAAGGTACATATTGCCTTATCTCTTATCTTGTCTATGTGAAGAAATAAAAACAGTTTAGTGTGACTGTTTCGAGGCTGGAGCGTAGCTGCACAGTGCCGCCAGCAGCCAGCGCTTCTCCTGTGACTGCCTCTGCTCCGGAGAAGCTGGAACTCTCATTCAAATTGTCGAAACCTCGACTTCCTCGTTGTGGTACGAGAGGAACCCGTTTATATAGCACTCTAAAAATAGCGCTGATTTAGCCCAATGGGAGACGGAGACGCTCCGGACTACGCACCAACCACAACAGACAGGATGAGTCGGCTCTGGCTCAGCATTGGCCAGGGGTGGTCTGGTAGGCGGGTGGTAGGCTCCTGCCATCTCATTGGTAGACGTGCCGAAACGTAATGTAATCACAGGGGGGTGGGTTTGTCTGTAATTTTGAATCGGGGGGGAAGTTTACAGTGAGCTGACGGACTTTTGGAGAGTTCAGTGTTGTGCGCTCTCGGTGCGTCACACGCTCAAAAACCTCCACTGGAAGCGCACGACTCCAGACTATTATACATGCAAATACAACCAAGACTCCAGCTTCTCTCTGAAAACAACAGACTTCGTTTTCTCTACAAGCTTTATTTCGGCTCTACTTGTGGCTGCATCTCAGGAGTGAAATGGATGTCATCCCTATGTGTAGCATCTTCCAGGAGCTCCAAATTGTGCACGACACCGGATACTTTTCAGCTTTACCATCTCTGGAAGAGTACTGGCAGCAGGTAACGATTTATCCCTCCATGTAAACATACAGCTTTGACAGATCGTACCCCCCTCTCCCTACCCACCCACCTCCACCACCTCGTCCTTCTCCTGCTCATGTGCGATTGTTTTACAGAAGTTCGGAGTATGTGCGTAACTTGCTTTCCAATGACAGCTGCGTGTGGACGTGCAAATGTCAAAGTTGTTTATGCAGTCTCACGTTTGATTTAGTGCAACAGTTAATATCAATTTCCCCCTGTTAGAAGTCGATTCACATGCATTTATTTGGGGAAGTGATGCAAGTTCCCTTCATGACAGATCCCTGTATTATTTCCATACGCTAGTTATAGTACATCTGTTGTACTAAATAGTGACTTTTTAGATGGCATATCACACTTCATGGGATAGCTTTTGATATCCTAAAATATCACAATAATATCCCCATGATACTTTAACTGACATAGTTTTACTGTGTGTGTGTGTGTGTGTGTGTGTGTGTGTGTGTGTGTGTTAAATATAGCATGCTTGCAGTTGTTTTGTCTCGTATGGTTTACTGCTGGGAAAAAAATAATAAATGTTACAGATAATTTCGGCTCATGCTGGCAGGTTGTAAAGGCACATCGGCTTGTGATAAAATAAAAACACGCTGTGTTGCAAATTTAGTGAGTGAATGGTGAGCCGTGAGTCTTTGCGCGTATCTCCTCCTCTCTCTCCACCTCTCTCTCTCTCTCTCTCTCTCTCTCTCTCTCTCTCTTTCTCGCTCACTCTTGCTCTCCGTCACACACACACACGCACACATACACACACACGAGAGAGAGAGAGAGAGAGAGAGAGAGTGACAGACTGACAGCAAATGAGAGAAAGATTTCTGTTCCAATTTGGCTCGACCCGGATGACAGAACAGAGGAGTTTTATACTGAAAACGAGGGAAGGGCGAAAGTCGCTTCTTGTTCGCTTGGGGAGAAAATGAAATAAATTGGCAGCACGCTTCAGATTTATCCTATCTTTTTTCGTCTATCAGCTCTCTTCGGGCTTCGGGCCAAGTCGCCCTCCCAGGCATTTAAAGCTCGCCAGAGATTTATCCAGCACTGCTGACGAGAAACATTTGCCTTGAATGCATTCTGTCCCATTCCCAAATTACTATGATGTTCCCACAATATTCCTAATTTAGACAAAGTGTGTCTTTGATAAGTTATAATGACCTTGTCATAGTTTATAATCTCCTATGACATTACCAGATTCCAGTTTCTATGATTTATAGACACATGGTATGCTTAATGGATTTTTTTTTAAATCTATCATGCTGTAATATTTGAATAATGATGCTGTTTGAGGCTTCATCTGTTATTTTAGTGTTTCTAAAAATGTATCAAGGTTACCTCTGAGTCTGCATACTTTCTAAGACTTTCTAGTTATGTAGTTTTGTTGGACTCATGCCCTCTGTTGTATATGCCTTAGAGCTGCATTTAGACTGATCAACCAAAGAGGGATATCCCCTTCTCACATAGTTTCATTGTAATACTCATCAGAGGCCTGAAGGGCAAAGTTTTGTTAAA